>NC_057813.1:678119314-678123392 GCF_018294505.1 Triticum aestivum | reverse complement strand
CCGCCGGCCACCCTTCCCCGCGCCGGCCATCTTTCCCCGCTCCCCCCGCGCCGACCCTCTTCCACCAAGAGGTACTCCTCCCTCCTTCCTCCTCCTCCTCCCTCCCTCCCTAGTTATAATTATTAGAGAGTAGTTATTTTGAATCTTGTATAGTTCAAAAAATGTAGGTTCTTAGAATAATGTAGGTTATGATCGAACCCTAGCTAGGACAGATTAGGTTTTGTGAACCCTAGTTAATTTGTATGAACCCTAGGTTTTTAAATTAGCTAGGTTTTAAAATTAGGACATAAATTTATCTAGATTTTTAATTAGGTGTAGTTAGTAGAATTTAGGTGTTTTAGGTGTATTTAACAAAATTCTAGGTGTTTTAGTTGTTTTAGGTGTAGTTAACAAATTCTAGGTATTTATTTAGTTAAAGCAATTGCTGTTATTTTTTTAGTTAAAGCAATTTTTCCTATTATATGCAAATTTGCAGTGGACATGTCAAATTTTGAACATGTCACGTTTTGGACATGTCATATTTTTCCGAGTGGCCAATGTTTTGCCAGAATGTCAATTCGTTTACGTTATAGCAAATTTCAGGCGCTCGATATGTCCTGCTTTTAGCAAAGGTCATGTCGAATTTTGCTAAGTGTTTATTAATTTTGTTTTCATAATTAAGCATTTGTTCTCGACGTCGACGATGCCTGGCCCGCATCCTCGTCGTCGACTCGGCGGACGAGGCTTGCTTGATTATAGGGTCCATGTCCCGGACTAGGCTCCGCCTGGCTGGTACTGGGAGGTGCTACCTTCCGGGGCGCGCAGCTTGGTGAGGAGGCAGCCCGTCGTCGACCCGGAGCTTATTTGGTGGCGGTCGCGTGTGCCAGTGATGGTGGGGACGGCTTCGTCCACCGCAGAGGTGGTATCTCACCGTGTCAGCGAGGAGGATGAGCACGTCCGTCGCTACATGGTTGCGTTGCAGGGCAGGTTCGACAGTACCTGGATGGTTCATCAGGGATCTCACTGGAGCTATGATCCTGTGATGGTTCCTTCTTTTTGGGTGTCCACTGCCCGCGCCGATACCCGTCGTTTGCCAGGGTTCTAGCTGTATTAGTGATGTTATATGTATGATACTATTCGAGATGTATTAGTGATAATATTCAACGATGTACGGATGCAAGAGATGATTTAGTTTTCTTATTGAATGCATGCTAATTTGAATACTAAGTCGTTTTATGATTTAGTTTTGCTTATTGAATGCACGTCTGTTTCAACTATATGAACATAGAAAATGTCTGATAACGATAGCGAAGGGAATTCGGTATGTGCAAATACTACGAAGACGAGCGCGGCCTGTGCGACAGGCCTCACCTAGTTGGTGGTAGGCACTTCAACATCAACCTGGACGAGAACTTTGAAGTGCATAGAGTAAGTCACAACAACAAGTCTTTTTTCGTAATTAACCATGACTTCTGCTTCTTTTGCTTCAACTTATAATTTAATTTTTTTACTATTCTACTAGCGTATCCTCTGCCATGCAAGAATATATGTCTTGGATAAGATTGGTTTCAGTACTATGGAAACTATGGAGGTAAAAGAGTTAACTTGAGGACCGAGCATGGTTATAGTTTTCACGCAAAATTATACAATACAGACACCTACACCCATTTTGAATGCAAACAATGGAGAGCACTATGCAAGGCTTACGCATTTGAGCATGATATGCTTATCACCTTTGATATTCGTCCGGAAGATTATATTGAAGATAATATCGACATCTGGGTCGATGTGCAGACGCCTCCAGTTCTACCTTTATGTAAGTTTCTCAACCATATTTATGTCTTGGATATTGTTTATTCAAAAATAGTTGACAACCAATTTCTATTGACAACTTATTTCCATTCAAGCAAACATGTCCGGCGCTTGGTAGACATGACCTACTACTGTCTCGAGGCTGAACTAAACTGCGAGGAGATAAGTCATTATGTTTCATGTCTTGAGGATCTTCATACTGTCAAGACAAACACTAGTAGAAAAAGGGCCTAATGTGAAGCACATTAGTCCTGGTTTGTAACAAAACCGGTACTAATTTGATCATTAGTGCCGATCCCAACGGCTAGGGGGGCGGAGATCATTAGTACCGGTTCGTGGCGCCCTTTAGTACCGGTTCGCGCCACGAACCGGTACTAAAGTGGTAGTTGCAGGCTGTGGTCAGGCTGGGGGCCCACCAGCACCTTTAGTACTGGTTCGTGCCACAAACCGGTACTAGTGGTTCCTAGTTGACAGCGGTTTTTTAGTCCCACGTCGCTTCGCTAATAGAGTTTTTACCACCTTAAATATGTACTTCTCAAACTATCACAACCACTTGGTCTTCATTGAACCCTATGTGTAGAATTTGTGGTCACAATATGAGTCTTCTCCAGTTTCTAAACCGGTGAGGACTCATATTGAAAATTCAGATTATACACAAAAAGATCATTGATGATCAATGTATTTTTGATGTATTTCTCTGTAGCAGTAGCGTGTTTTGGCTGAAAGGCGGTACTGATCAATGTATTTTTATGTATATTTTTTACATGTTTACACAAGAGCCGGTTCGAACGACTATGCATTACTTCTTTATGTTGGATGTTACCAGGTTGGTGCTTTACTTGTGTATATGTGGTATTTATAATGAGTACTGAGTGGTATGAGAAATTAACATGCCTTGTGTTTCAACTTTCGTTTGGTCCGATAAGCTGGCTAATGGTCTCTGAGATCATCTGTTACACCGGCTATTCAATATTTTAATAAATTATTACAACTCTGAACTTTTTTTGCGTTCAGATGCACAATTCAAATCCACATCATAAACTTTCAATCCTTTGTGATATAATTTGCTATTTTTGATGCATTTACTAATTTGCTTTGAGAGCTAAACTACCGTGAACTTGAAAAGCACTACAAAATGAACTCTGAAAAGGTTAAAACTTGGCAAGGTATCATCATTTCACCCGCATAACATGTGTAAAAAAACAGAGAGGGTTACGTAAAACTGGATGCACTTCGTGTACAAACTGGACAAACTCTTTTGAAGTATCAGGGTTTCGGATGAAAACTCATCCGTTACACCGGCTATTTAATATTTTAATAACTTATTATAACTCCGAACTTTTTTTGCGTTCAGATACACAATTCAAATCCACGTCATCAACTTTCAACCCTTTCTAACATAATTTGCTATTTTCGATGCATTTACTGATTTGTTTTGAGATCTAAGTGACCGTGAACTTGAAAAGCACTACAAAATGAACTCTGAAAAGGTTAAAACTTGGCAAGGTGTCATCGTTTCACCCGCATAGCATGTGCAAAAAAGTAGAGAGGGTTACGGCAAAAACTGGATGCACTTCATGTACAAACTGGACAATCTCTTTCAAAGTATCAGGGTTTCGGACGAAAACTCATCTGTTACACCAGCTATTCAATATTTTAATAACTTATTACAACTCCGAACTTTTTTTTGCGTTCAGATGCACAATTCAAATCCACATCATCAACTTGCAATCCTTTCTGACATAATTTGCTATTTTTCATGCATTTACTGATTTGTTTTTAGAGCTAAATCACCGTGAAATTGAAAAGCACTACAAAATGAACTGAAAAATCACTACAAATTTGAATATAATGATAAAACACACTAATATTAAACAAAAAAAAACTCTAAATACAGAAAAAATCCCATAAGGCCCAGTAGGCTCATAGGGCAGCACGACAAAGTTAGGCCTAGAGGCATGCATTAGGTAGGAGCTCGAAGGAGCAGCCGCGTCTGGGTTTATAAACCAGTGCGGCTGTCCTTCGCTCGGCGAGGTGGGACTAAACATTTTGCAGCGCGCAACGGGAGTGCACCCCCTTTAGTACCGGTTCGTGGCTCCAACCGGTACTAAAGGGCGGGTCTTTAGTACCGGGTGGAGCCACGAACCGGTATTAAAGGGGGTCGCTTCCCGCCACTTGGCCTGGCCAAATTTGACATTTCGTACCGGTTCCTGTATCCAACCGGTACTAAAGGCCTCCCCTATATAAGCAGCACTTACGAAAATTTCAGTTATCATCTTCATCTATT
>NC_057813.1:678105004-678118991 GCF_018294505.1 Triticum aestivum | reverse complement strand
TTTAGGTACATTTTTAGTAAGTGCTTAGTTGAATTAATTAGTTGAACTAGCTAGTTGAATTAATAGAACTAGTTTAACCGGTACTAAAGGCTTGGCCTGGCCTGGCCAAATTAATTCAACTATACCAAATTAGTTGAATTAATATAACTAATAAGTGTTTAATGTTTCACCTATGAACATAAGAAATGTCGTCTGGCGATAAAAACGATTTCATTATGTGCGAAGACCAACGTGGCCTGTGCGACAAAAATTTCCTAGTTGATGATAAACGCTTCAGCATCAAGCTGGATAAGACCTTCGAAGTGGATACAGTAAGTCACAACGACAAATCTTTTTCATAATTAAGCATGACTTATATATGCTTCATTTGCTTCAACTTATTATTTTAAATTTTCACTATTCTACTAGCGTATCCCCTGCCATGCAAGAATTTTTGTTTTGGATAAGATAGGTTTCAGTTCTAACAAAACTATGGAGGTAAAGAGAGTTTACTTGAAGACCGAGCATGGTTATACCTTCAACGTCAAATTATACAATCAAGACACCTACACCTATTTTGAATGCAAATCTTGGCAAGCACTATGCAAGGCTTATGCATTTGAGCCTGATATGTTTATCACCTTTGATATTCGTCCCGAAGATGATATTGAAGGTAATAGAGACATTTGGGTCGATGTGCAGACGCCTCCAGTTCTACCATTATGTGAGTTTCTCAACCATATTTATGTCTTCGATATTGTTTAAAAAATAGTTGACAACTAATTTCTATTGACAACTTATTTTCATTCAAGCAAACATGTCCAGCGCTTGGTAGACAGGACCGTCCATTGTCCCGGGGCTGAACTAAACTGCGAGGAGATAAGTCATTATGTTTCATGGCTTGAGGATCTTGATGCTGTCAAGAGAAATTATTTTCTTGAATTTGAAAATCTTAGTACACAAAACGTGCGACAATAGTGATCGTATTGAAGTACAGTCACATCTATTTAGGAAAGACGGTAAGATTTGTACTATTTTTCCTCAATGCTTCTTTTGCATACATTATGTTTTAAGCTAAACTTCATTGCTAAGTATGTTACTATACGATGTTCTACAACAGGGACTCCCGATTAATGTTGTGCCTCAGTGGATCCAGACTACAGGTCACATGAGAATAGTTAGCTTACGACCAAGACATCCTTCAATGCACTTTAGTGCATTCAGGATTTTTAATAGCGAGGAATGCTTAATAGTGAAAGACTGGAGCGAAATTGTCCACGATCGCAGAGAAGTACTAGGGGGTAGCAATCAGAAGCGCAACCCGCGATTAGGAGACAGGTTCATCTGCATGCTCCAATATGATGAATCAGGAGAGCTATACATGTTCTATGCTATTTTACCCAAGAGCGAGCAGCAGGAGTGATTAGCATGCTCTTAGTACTTGTCCTTTCATGTCCGTGTTCTTCGTCCTGAACTTAATCTCAAAGAGTGATATGCTTTTGTGGTCTTATATATGAACGCTTATAATGATGACTATGTTGAACTCGATGATATCTTTCCTTCTGGTACAAAAGTGAATGTTTCTTCTTTAAGCTAGTATTGGTGGTGATTAGATAGCGGTAATGACTATGATGATTAAATAGTGGCAATGACGACTATAATGAGTTATTATATCATTTATGAAAGAAACCGCAGATTAGTTTCAACTGGATGGATCCTAGCTAGCTAAGTGATCAAGTATATGCCATATCCATATTACCTGCTCACTTAATATAAGTGATCAAGTAATATGGATATGGCATATATACTTTGATCACTTAGCTAGGATCCATGCATGCATCCAGTTGAAACTAATCTGCGGTACTTTCACCTAATGATTTAACAACTAATTATAATGTAAAAAAAATCTCTAAATTAAATTGAAAACACAAAACTAAAGGAAAATTAAAAAATAAAACCAAAACCCCCCAAACATTTAGTACCAGTTGGTGTTACCAACCGGTGCTAAAGGTCTCCCCGCACCCGGCCCTGGCTCGTGCCACGTGGTGGCACTTTAGTGGCGGCTCGTGCCGAACCAGTTACTAAAGGTCCCCCCTCCCTTTAGTGCCGGCTACAGAACCGACACTAAAGGCCCTTACGAACCGGTGCTATAGCCCGGTTCTGCACTAGTGAAATTATTTTCCTGGACTTAGAAATCTTAGTACTTAAAACGTGCGACCAATAGTGTTCGTACTGAACTACGGTCACATCTATTTAGGAAAGATGGTAAGATTTTTACTATTTGTCCTTAGTGCATCTTTTGCATACATTATTTTTTAAGCTAAACTTCATTGCTAAGTATGTTACTACGATGTTCTTCAACTAGGACTCCTGATGATAGTTGTGCCTCAGTGGATCGAAGCTAAAGGTCGCATGTCCATGGTTAGCATACGGCCAAGACTTCCTACATTGCCCATGAGTGCATTCAGGATTTCTAGAAGCGAGCAAGTCTTAGTAGTCAAAGACTGGAACAAAATTGTGAAGGATCGCAGAGAAGTACTAGGGGCAGCAATCAGAAGCGTAGCCCACAATTAGGAGACATGTTCATCTGCATGCTTCAATATGATGAATCAGGAGCGCTCCACATGTTCTATGCTATTTTACCTGAGAGAGAGCAGTAGGAGTGATTAGCTAGCTAGAATGAATTTCAAGATGATGATGATGTGCTACACTATTTAGCTATGATGATTAGACAATGTTGGTGGTAATGACTAGCTATGATGATTATTAGCTAGTGTAGGTGGTAATTTTCCCTTACTTGCAACTCCTATGCTGAATTAGAGGCTATGTTGATGCTACTACTAATCATTGTTGGTGAAGCAAATGCATCTGAATTTCCATCCATGAATATTGCATTTGAATATTTTTTTAATTTTTAATTAATTAGCTGCAGCGTGGGGTGGAGAAAGCAGCGCTACTAGTACATACGATAGTAGTAGCGTGTGTGGAGAAAGTAGCACTACTAGTAGCATATCTGCAGCGTGGGGTAGAAAACACGTTACTGCTAATATTTAGCTATAGCGCCATAGCAGTAGCGCCGGCGCCCACGCTACTAGTAAGGTTTTTCCTAGTAGTGCCACCTCTGTACACAGCAGGCAGTTCCCGCTCACTTCAACAATCAGCCCGTTGAACTATGACATCTGATAGATTTTCGGAGGAACTGAAGATGCCGAGGTCCCCATAACCATTATCCCACAGGCAGTTAGTGTGTATATACTAGTGGCAGTCTCAGATCAAATACCTAAATCTTGTTAAGCTTGTTATTATGAAATAACTACGGACATCGACTAGGGCCCATGCCACCTCCCTCTGGATGGTCTCCGTCTGCCCTGTTGTTCTTCCATAGTGAATCACTCGCGTGTACTCTATGAGCCAGCCCAACTTTAACGTATCATGTGTATTGCAATAGTATAGTGTATATCTATGATCATCGCCTAGAGGGGATCATGGCCCGATAGTATATCATGGCAAACAGACAAGAGTGTAGGGCCACTGATGAGACTCTAACATATCTATACTCAGCATAATAGGATTGCATGTAAAGTATCAATACCATTTTAACAAAAGCAAGCTATGCGGTATAATAGGGTCTACTCATAATTCATATCTGAATCGACTCTAATGCAAGTGGAAAGAATAGCCGATATCAGAATGATCAAGGACTGGTCGTGGTCGACGTATTCATACTCAGGGACAATAGTAATCTCGAGGTCTACCGGAAAGGAAGAAGAGGGGGTGGGAACAACCAAATAACATGCAGACAAATGCAACATAGAGGCATGATAGGGCAACATGTGATGATGATATGCTCTAATGCATCCACTAAATCCTTTAAAAGAAGAGGGAATATATGCAATATTTTTCTAGCTCCAGGTATTATTCGGTTAGTTAATCATGATGCAAAATGTCAAGGTTCATTATGTTAGAGGGGTTTGTCATGCATGTGGATGACATATTAAGATTTGTTATATTTTTATGATCATTTGTCATATATAATTTGTTTTCATTTGAGTTATAGATTATTTTATATGAATTTTCAAAGTTTAATTGAGTTTGTGAATATTCTAGAATTATATTTAATTTAAAATATTAAATAGAGAAATTGCTATGGGTACCCAAAAGTGTACCCAGCAAAGGGGCACTAGAGGCTGATAGGGCGGGCACAGTTGACTGCCCAATGAGTAGTCAAGTGGGACTGTTGACTGGTCAACGGGGTCCAATGAGACCCATCTATCATTAACTGGCATTTTAAACAAAATTACTGAACACGTTCTAGTAAAGTGCACAGGGGCCACTAGTCATACTCATAGGTGGTCATTAGCGCATAAACTAATGACGCCACGTTAGCCATCCGGAGTTAACAGCCGGCGACCTCGACCTATAGCGAAGTCCTCTCGGGGCGGTGCTACAGGGGCCGAATGGACGTGTCGCTTGGCCATACAGGCAGCTGGCACTCCCGCGCATCCGAAGAGACAAACGGGAGGCTACGGGGTGGACGGAGGTGAGCGGATGGTGGAGCTGAGCGGCGGCAGCGCTCAGCCTGGTATGGGTGTGGGTTTTTGGCCCGAACCAGACGAAATGAGGCAGATCGTTAGCTTTGGCGTGACTGGGCAAGCGGGCGATCTCGGGGTCTATGTGTGCAACAGCCATGGCGGTGGCGACTGGCGAGCTTCGGATACGGCTGCGAGCTAGATAGAGCACGCGTGAGAGGCCGAAAGGAGAGGGTTCACATCGACATTGTAGGGCATGTTAGTGGGCTCGGAAACCGCTAGGGACGGTGAATCGATGACGGCGATCATCGGTGCCCGAGGTAGAAGACGAAGACGATGGCGGCGATGTGGAGTGCCCCAGCTCGAACCACTCCTCTGAAAGGACACAGGCGAAGATGGCACAACTCCCCAACACCCTTGCGAGGCTCAGGGAGCACGGTGGCCGTGGGATCGATGAGGGCGAATCGGTTTCTATGCTCGGGATGTGTCTGGATGATGAGGGCTACAGGGACCACGTCGTGGCATCCATCGAGCGGCAACATTAGGCGTGGGTGCGCGCGCGGTCGACTGCGTGACGCGAGGTGGAAGACGGCGCGAGATTTGTCCAAATACGGATGTATCAAGTCATGTTTTAGTATTAGATACATCCGTATCTAGGCAAATATAAGACAAAAATTTTGGGACGGAGGGAGTATTTAGTTAAGGCACCAAACGATTTTTGCTATGAATGAAACTTGGAAAACAAATCGAACACATTATTCTGAGACCACACACAAAATTTGGGAATATTTGGGAAAACATAAATATTTCGTTATTTTAAAATGCCCAATTTAAATGATGCTGATCCACTCTAAATGCTGCTAGGGGCATTTTGGGAATGTTTTAGTATTATTAAAGGTGATGTTGTTTCCTTAACATAATTACAGGATTATTTGTAATATTACTAACATTTTTTGGTTGACTGTCTGGAGAAATTATTTTCCGACTTGCATTTTAAATTTGAATTTGAAGTTGGATTATTCCTTAATTTCCCTTGGGCTTTATTAGTCATGATGATATCGCAAGTTAATTGACTTAATAAACAATTAGGGTCTGGGGGGGGTGTGTTATAGGTACCTCTTCATGTCAACAATTTAGGGCTTCTATCCAATTGATTTTGGCGCTAAAAACCAAATCTATTGGCAAAACTGGCATGTATTATTTACGATAAACAAAGCATAAGATGCAAGAATGATGCAATTTCATGTTTGTACTCTAAGGTTAGCATATACTTTGACCTAGTTACTATATTATCTATTATCATGGCACAAAAATCTAAAATGCTTCTCCATTCCCAAGAGGCCCCACCTTCCAGGAACATCCTTGGTTGTCCTCTAGACTTATCTTAGACTCTCACCACACCAGATAAATGGAAGTCCTCTAGATGTGACTCATACAAGAAATGACTTAGTTTGCAATCATAAATCTATTTAATAACCCAAGTGGGCAATACCTACAAACTAATAATTTTATGATACAACCAAATCAGGTGGATGAAAATCCAAGAGATAAGTACAGCAACAAAATGCCCTAATATATTGTAAATAATTTTTTTCATGTAAACACGACAAATTACTTTGTACTTTAAATATGGTAATAAAATGATTGCTACTCTACAATGTTTCTCGTCGTCTTGTTGAATCAAATTAATATCTTGAAGACCGTACAATACTGTAGAGATCACCCTACAAGAGTTACTATAAGACTTCTTGACCATTTCATATTTATTGTAATGTTAAGAGTCACCTATGTACCGGAGTTCGCAGATGCGACCACCCCGAGAAATCTGGATAGAGATCAACATTCATACGTCCTTCAAGACTGAAACTAGTGAAGCCATCATTGATTGCTTGTTAGTGGTCATTATAGTTCAGGTCTAAAGGTTACAAGGAAACTTTGTTTATGACATAGTAAAATAACCTGATTGTAAGGTATGACAATGAAAGTATGGAATCTGATGATTTTCACGTGCCCTTGATCCTTGGCTCTTATTCTATTATAGTGGTGAATGCTCCTAACAAACTAAAATGCTATCAGTACCAGGAAAAGGCTTATAGGTGGGTGATACGTCTCCAACATGTCTATAATTTTTGATTATTTCATACTATTATGTTATCAATCTTGTATGCTTTGTACACCATTCTACATCATTTTTGGGAACTAACCTATTAACTAGTACCTAATGCCAATTGACATTTTCTGTTTGTTTTTGGTTTTATAGAAAATAAGTATCAAACAGAGTCCAAACACGATAAAAGTTTTTGACTATTTTTCCTAGACACAAAGAGACCCAGGAAGCTTTGACAGAAGACCAGAAGCCATACGAGATGACGACAAGGTGGGGGCGCGCCCTACCCCCTTGTGGACCACTGCTGTTCTGACTGACCTAATTCTTGGCCTATAAATTCACATATAGTTGGAAACCCACAGATCGAGACCCAAAATAAGTACTCCGCCATCGCAAGTCTCTGTTCTCCCGCGATCCCATCTGGAGGCCTTTTCCGGTACTCCGCTAGAGGGGGAATTGATCATGAACGACGTCTACATTAACCTTGTTACCTCTCCGATGATGCGTGTGTAGTTCCTCACAGGACATGCGGGTCCATAGCAGTAGCTATCTCTCTCTCTCTCTCTCTCTCTCTCTGATCTTCAATACAATGTTCTCTTCGCAGATTGATCCGATGTAATAGTTTTACAGTGCATTTTTGTTGGGATCCGACGAATTTTGGGTTTATGATAAAATTATTCATTGAAAGTAATTAAGTCTTTTCTCAAATTTATTATGTGTGATTGTTACATCTATGTAATGCTTTCCGATCTATCCATTTAGTTTGTCCAACTCGACTGATTTATCTTCAGTGGAAGTGGTGCATAGTATAGGTTTGATCTTGCGGTGTCCTCACGTCATGACAGAAGGGGTAATGAGGCACATATTTGTATTGTTGCGACTAAGGGTAAAACGATGGGGTTCAATCATATTGATTGATCTCATTTTTTCTACATTATGCCATCATTCTTCAAGCATTACTCTGTTTGTTATGAACTTAATACCTAGAGAGGAAAGCACTCTCTAAGTGGAGTAATAGTAGTAGATGCAGAATCGCTTCGGTCTACTTGTCACGGACGTAATGCCTATGTACTGATCATGCCATAAATAACAACATGACTATGCGCTTTTATATCAACTGCCCATTAGTAATTTGTGTATCCAGCATTACTATGCTCATGAGAGAGATGCCTCTAGTGAAAGCTATGGCTCCCGCGTCCATTCACTTCATATTACTAAAACTCTAAATATATTGCTGCAATTTATTTCATTTTATTTTGTTTTGCAATTTATCTATCTACCATTACCAGAATTAGTTCTTGCAATTAATGAGTACAAGGGGCTAATGACCCTCTTTCCCGTGTTGGGTGTAAGTATTTGCTTTGTGTGTGTGTGTGTGTGTGTGTGTGTGTGCGCAGTACCATTTATCTTTGCTTGCCTGAATCTCCCACTGGTTCAATAAACCTTGGTTCTCTACTGAGGGGAATACTTTCTGCTACTATACTACATCACTCTTCCTCTTCGGGCGAATCCCAACACCTATCACACTTCACAAGTAGCAGTGGATGATAGACTAATGTATCTATAATTTTTGATTGCTTCATGCTATTATATAGTCAATCTTGTATGCTTTCTATTCCATTTTTATATCATTTTTAGGAACTAACCTGTTAACTCGGTCTCCTGTGCTGGTTCCTATTTTTTGCCTATTTATCTGTTTTGCAGAAAAAACATACCAAACAAAGTCCAAATACGATGAAACTTTATGGTGATTTTTTATGGACTAGAAGAGACCCTAAAAGCTTCAGGGGAGGGCCAGAAGACTTGCAGGTGGGCCACGAGCTCAAGGGGCGCGCCGGGGGGGGGGGGCACCACATGAGCTTGTGGGACCCTCATACCTCCATTTGACCTAATTCCAATGCTATAATTTTTCTAAATTCCAGAAACCCCCAGGGCGAGACCCGAAACATTTTTATCGCCACAACAAGCTTCTGTTCTTCTGTGATCCCATCTGGAGGCCTCCCTCGGTACTCTACAGGAGGGGGAATTGATCATGGAGGCCATCTTCATCAACCTTGCTGCCTCCATGATGATGTGTGAGTAGCTCCCACAGGACCTACGGGTCCATAGCAGTAGCTAAATGGTTCTTTCTCTCTCTGATCTTCAACACAATGATCTCTCCGGAGATCTATTCAATGTAATTCTTGTGGTGTGTTTGTTGGGATCCGATGAATTGTGGGTTTATGATCAGATTATTCATTGAAAATAATTTAGTCTTTTATGAGATTTATTATGTGTGATTTTATAGCCTTGTATTGCTCTCCGATCTATCTATATCATTTGGACAATTAGATTTTTTTATCTTAAGTGGGGGAGGTGCTTGGTAGTAGGTCCAACCTTGCGGTGTCCCTACTATGTGACACGAGGAGTTGTAGGATATGTATTTATATTGTTGCTACTAAGGGTAAAATGACCGGGCTCAAACATATTATTTGGTCTTGCTTTGTCAAGCATTATTTTGTTTCTTATGAACTTAATACCTTAAGATGCATGCTGGATAGCAGTCAAGGGGTGGAGTAATAGTAGTTGATGCAGATGGATGTGGGTCTACTTGTCTCGGACATAATGCCTATATATTGACCATGCCATGAAGAATCATCATAACTATGGGCTATTTTATCAATCGCCCAACAATAATTTGTTTACTCACCGTACTATGCTCATGAGAGAGATGCCTCTAGTGAATACTATGCCCTCCCCCGGGTCCATTCACTTTATATATACTACAACCCCAAAAAATACTTGCTGCAATTTATTTACTTTTATTTTCCTTTTTATTTCATCTATCCACCATTATTGGAAAAATGTTTCCTATTATGGAGTTTCGGGATCAATTATGCCAAACTTGTGTACAATGCAACTTCCTACGCAGTGGTACAGGACAAAAGTTTATGGGAGACATTTACTTAATCGCTCACTAGTCTGCGCGATATGGTAGACAAGTTAGGACCGTGTTGTCTTTCTTTCAATTTTAATTTGCAATATTTCATAATTCTTCGGTTTACTTTAAAAATTGTAACACCTTTGTGTTTGAGTAGTATGTTTTCTCCCGGAAATAAATAATTTTGTTATTAATACGCTATTCTGCTAAATTTGAAGAACCAAAATAGTGTAGAATATGTGTCAGTATGAAAATATGATGCCAATAGTATTATGCAATGTATTCAATCATCAAAGTATATATTTTCCCCCGCGCGCGTGTGTGCATGTGTGTGTGTGTGTGTGTGTGTGTGTGTGTGTGTGTGTGTGTGTATGTGTGTGTATGTGTGTGTGTGTGTGTGTGTGTGAAAGCACAATGTTCAAAAATTACACATGTCATAAATTAGTTGGATGCATGGTTAGTACTAATATAAAGACAAAGCAACAAATCAGATGTGGATATTGCTCACGAATGCATATGCGTTTAATGCGTGCTAAGCTTTTCACATGAAAATGAGTTTTTGGTTTCTAGGGTTTCCATTTAAATGACTTCGTTTGGCAACGGTATCCACACGTATGAAGCTTTCCGCAATTGAGCTTTTAGGGTTTTACACAATTGGTTTGTGTGGCAACAACCAAATCTATTGCCAAAAGTGGCATATGTAACTTATGACAAAGAAAGCAAAAGATACAAGAAAGATGCAATTTTAGGTATTTAGTGTAAGGTTAGCAAAATATTTGACCTAGTAACTATGTTATCTAGTAACCTAGCGCCAAATTCAAACATCTTTTTACTTCTACATACCCAATAGGGCTGAACCTTTCAAGAACATCATCGGTTGTCCTCCAAACTTATCTGAGACTCACAATACACAAGGCAAGTAAAAGACCTTTAGATGTGAGTCAGTACTAGAATGGACTACATTTGCAATCATTACCTGGAATAACCCAATTGGACAATACCTACAATCACTAGTAATTTCATGATGCAACAATATAATGTACATGGAAGAAAAATAAGGATATGCTATACGACATGCATACTGCTAATCCAAGAGATAAGTACTACAATACAATGCCCCAAATATTATTATAAAAATATTTCATGTTAAGACAACTAATAACTTTGTACTTCAAATATGGTCGTGCAATGATTCCTGCTCCACATTTTTTTGGCTTACTCGTATTAAATAAAATTAATATACAAATATCATCAGCCATGAGTGACTATAGTTTTCTATACATTTGGATACTTCTAATACTGTTAAGAGCGATCGTTGTACCAGAATTCAAGGCCGCGATCGCCTGAGATATCTTGATAGACATCAATGTTCATGCCGCCCTCGGGACAGAAACTACTGAAGCCGTCAGGGATTTGATATTCACTGGCCATTTTAGTTCAGTTTTAAAGGTTACAACAAACTTTGTTCATGATATACCACAACAACCGTGTGCTTGGATGACATCAGAGTAAGGACTTTGATTATTTTTCAGCGTCCTTCGATCCTTTACCCTGATTTCCTGAATTTGGAATTTGCATATTTCATACTTCTTCTCTTTGCACTAAAAATTGTAACAACACTGGTGATTGAACAATATTTTCTCTCTTCACCTCAAAATAATTATCTCAAATGCCACACTAAACAACATACTGATAAACTAATGGCGTAAACTGATCACATGATTTCTACTTAAAATACATTATGCTAACATAAATCAAAAGTGCACCCACACCAAAACAAAACACACGACAAGATTGAAAAGTTTACATGATTGGTAAAAACAAACAACATGATGATAAACAACACCACAGTAAACCCATTACATGGTAGCGACACACAAGAACAACAGTGAAAATACATTTGTAATTAAAACTAATATGATAGATAGATTCAGATTGCATAGGATTATGATGGCACACGACTATGGGATCCTGGTGCATATTGCGCACGACCGAGGCTAAACAGCAGGAGAATCAGGGAAATACCACGGCTTGGTGAAATTGTCACCAGTCCCTTCTTTTGGAGTATTATGAGTGACGGGAACAACGAACAACTCGGTTATCTTGAACACCAGGTGGCGAGACCGAGCCCCTAGGGGTTCCCTTGAGGAGCTTAAACAACTTTCCGCCTGTGCCATGATCTGCATCCGTCGGATCGGCTGCTGTGGCTGTGGAGCAGGTGCGTGCATGTGTGCCGGCTGCAGGCTGAGACGTGCTCGTGCCGGAAGCGGGATGTGCAGGAACGGGTATGCAGGCACCGGTGGGGTGTCGCGGGCCAGCGCTTCAAAGGTTAAGGGAAATGGAAAGTAAACTACCAGCTTGGCCGGCGGTGGAGGAGGTCCTGTGGGGTCTGGTTATAACGACCTGAAAGAGCGGTGCGTCGTGACCATGGCTGTGGTGCCTCGGTGCAGCAATCACCTCCTTAACCAATTTGGCCAGCGGAGGGTAGGGGAAGTTGAGCTTTGCCTTTGTGCCCTTCAGCTCCCTAGCGGGAGGTCAGAGGCACACGCGGCGACCTCTGGGGACAGGTACATCCCCAGCCACAACAACTTCTTCATCACCGGGTGCTTGATAGCTGAGGTGAACTTGCCCACCCCCTTCTTTCTCACTTGAGTTAACCTGCTGTTCTCACCCGCCGCTGCGGCTGCCATGGCCTCTACCACACTCGAAGAACGGAGGTGGATGCGCTTTGAGGTGGATGCCTGATGTGTGCAAGACGATGGGGGTTTAATAGCGGGTCTTGCGCAGCCCACCCGTGCGTCGTGTAACGTATGTTTCAGCTTCACTGGAATCACGCTGCGTCACCAGGAACGGGGAGTGGTTATTAACACTGACAGAATATATGTATGTGATGGCGTGCACGTAAAGAACCACGCCTTACAGCTTGCATTGTTCCTTTTCACTTTTGTTTAGTTGTATTTCTCCTAGCTTATACTGTTATACACGTTGTTGCTCACAGCTCTCTCGCGCGGCCGTTTCTATTCATCTATTGTGAGGCGACTGCTTTCCTGATATGAACCACACTTTGTTGCTCACAGCTCTCTCAGTCGGCCCTTTCTAGATTACGATGCGCTTAGCTGATGTGAATCCACTAAAAAAAACTGATGTGGGCCACACTTTTCTGCTGCTTATACATATATTGTGTGAAGTTTGTCTTTTCTTAAACGAAGGTTGTCTTTTCTTCCATGCATTTCTTTCCAACGTGGTTAAGCATCATCGTTAAGTTAGGAATTTAACGGTTTCAGAAATTTGCAAAATAAAATAAATTATTTTTTCTGATGGAAACACATCTTAAGTCAGATTGTTAGATTAATATTTGGTATTTCTATTTTTATCATGTCTGTAAAGGTATCTCCAAAATGTATTGTATCATTGTAGAGATTTTCAAGAAAAAAGGCTTTAGGATATCTTCAACGCTATCCCCTAGAACGGACATAGTATCCGTCCACGACAGTGATATAGGAGCCGGCCATCCAACCCTATCCATCGAACGTCCAGACACATTTTAAATATTATTTGAACAAACCAGACGATCATTTAAACCTGACAATATCATGACATTTTTAACATATTTCATTTAAGTGTGCATGACATATTTTAAACATAAAATGTTAACCTAGTCGAAATCTTCACCAGCCATGGAGGCGTCCGTGTTCCATGTCCTGTCTTCTCCATATCAGGCATCTTTGCCGGGCCTAAGCTCCGCAAAGTGAAGCTGCGATTTGCCGGCGAGGAACAGTAAGACATGGGACACAGACATAAGGTCGATGTGAGGTCCATGATAGACGTGGACGGGCCAGACTCGTGGTTGTTGTGGCCTGATGTGAACCGTGGGTAATGCAGAGATGTCGATGTTCCTGTTCGCGATCGCCTCCACCATGATTGCATTGCAGCCGGCGCGAGCGCTGCCCGTGGTCTCGTAGAGCGCTCCCAGCCGGACGACGAAGTTTGGGTCCTTCGAGGCCATGGCCGCTGTGGCCTCCTCGCTCGCGAGCTCACCGTAGATTTGGCCGTCAGCCAGCCGGTGATGCGCGAGGAGGGCGAGATTGTCGCCTTGCTCTTCCTGCGCCAGCCGAAACATCGACCCTGGCGGTGTCAACTGCTCCTCCATCCTGACAATGTTGAAGTGCGGCTGCGCGCATTGACCGACATGGGTGTGGGCGTCGCTCATCGTTACGTCGTCGTCTCTCACCTCCGACATACCGGACTCTATCCGTCGCGCATGACATTGTTGCTAGCCGGCCGCCAGGCTTTGCCAACACATGCTTCTGCTTCGCCTAGAGGCTCTCCCACTTCACTCTAGAGGTCACCGTTGTAGAGGTGGTGCACAGAGGAGGAACGGAAATGGATGTGGTGTGGTGTGGTTCATGCTGTGCGCGGCCACGTATAAATACCGGGCATTGAACAAACCAA
>NC_057813.1:678092333-678104675 GCF_018294505.1 Triticum aestivum | reverse complement strand
GGTACACCAGCCGATACCTGTATTCACATTTTCACTATTTAATCTATCCTAACGATAGACATCTGCCGTCAGTTCGAGTTAATATTCCATACCACATGAATAAGATGGCATGCTAATGACATGAGTTTTTCTAAGATGCATGTCTTCGATAAGCACATGACTAATTATGATGTGGCAAACATGCATGACTTGGTGAGGTAGCTGAGTGCATGTTGTAAGAGTTAAGGGTTGTGGATGTGATGCATGGCTGAAAAAGTGGATGTGATGCATGGCTGAAAAATAGTGCTAGTGAACGCTGGCATGACACACTTGCTGAGGTACAAGACTTTTTAAGAATATTTTGCTTGTAGTGGGGATGAACTTTTTAACAGTATAAGATTTAGGAAGATAAATAAATGTGAATTTATCGCAAAGGTAATAGATTATTACCATGTTTTCTTTTCGATGACAATCACAAAGTGTCCCTCGCAAATGCGAGGGCACCATCTTTAGTATGCTCAAACTTTGAAATGATTAACTTTTTTATGATTTCCTCGATGATTGCATAATGGGCTAGTAAACACTATCATTTTTGTGTTGAATTAAATATAAAAATTATTGAAAAGAATTTAATTATGCCTTCTTTAGGATCAAGAATTGGTAATTTTATTTGTATGAGCCATAATGGTAAACACTTCATAGAAGATGAACAAATAACATTGTGCCATAGTATAATATTAAAATGCTAATCACATTGTACTCATTAATTTAAGAAGCACCACTCTAAGGTATATAGTTTGTTTGCCACATCAAGAAGCCATAACATACAATAGTACTTGTGAAAAAAAACAAGAACACTTCCTAGACAATACATATCGAAAATAAAATTAAATATTACAACTAATATGGGTATAAAGAATATTTTCTTACTGATTCGTCAAGTTATAGAGAGAAAACAACATCTTCCATAATATTCCTGTAAATAATGATGGAGAATTGACGCATTATTCCACTGTGTACATCAAACATAAACAACTGCCATGAACCTGCAAAAACGTTATGAACTATAAATGGAGGATGGTTAAAAAATGATCTTGATCAATTCTTTAAATCAAAAAGTTTTTGGTCAATCTTTTCGAATGAATTAACTCATTACTCCTATAAAGGATGCCGGAATGCCCACCTTCCTGGGCTATTCAAGGGCGAAGAGAGGCTCTTGGCCGTCCGTTGGCAGTGGGCTTGCACCCGGGCTGCCCGATCTGCCTGGTCGGCTCACACTCGGGCAAACTAGCTGGAAGGTTGATGATGGGTGGCCGGAGGGTGCGCAATCGTTATAGTCAGCATGTGACCGCCCGTGAGTGTGGAACGAGTGTGCGTGATCTCTACAGTCGGGCGAAGAAAGCATCCCAGCCGTCCGTTGCCTGGTGGATTGCGGTAGGAGGCTCTAACAGGCAAGGTGAGCTATCCGATCTGACCACACGGATCGCACCTGGATGACCCAGCTGGAAGGTCGATGACGGGCGGATCGAGGGCATGCATTGGCTACCGTTAGCGCATGTCCATGACAGGTGGACTGCAGGCGCGTGATCGCTATAGTCGGTTCATGTACATGACGGGTGTACTGAGACCGTCACCGGCGGACTTTGGCACGGATGGCTTGGACACATGCGCCCCACCAGGACGGTCCATAGCAAGTGGACCACACAAGCACATGCCTAAGTCCACTGTCATGCGGCATCTCGTGTCGTGCCCATGCCTGCGCCTGACGGCCTTGCCGGATTCTCTTGTCGGTGTCTTTGCCCCTGCTTGCTAGATTAGTTGCTATAACGGAGATGTGCAGTGTGGTCGCTTGTGCTAGATCGTGTGACGCCCAAGCCCTCCGTGCCTACCGAGGTGTCCTGATGGGTGGACCGAAGGCTCTGTCGGGGCGACATCATGCAGCGTCTTGCGTCACGCCCACACGTAATAGGGTAACTACACCCGCATGTCGTCATCTTCGCCTCCACCAGGCTCGTTAGGTCGCTACAGCTGGGGCGTGCGAATTTCCATTTGTGCCGGCTTGCTTGATGCTTACGCTCGCTGCTCGAACAGTTGGGTTGGACCAGTCGGGCCAGGTCGGTCGCACCAGCCGGTCTCATGCGGGTGTATGCCCTATCACGCCTCATGCCGGGGGCTTTGTTGCTAGTTTGCTTGGGCCAACCAGGTGCTCGGTTGTGTCTGAAGTGTTGGCTCCCAAGAAGGGGTCGGCTGTCCGCATCGTTTGCTTCATGTCGGGTTGTTTTGGTCTCTTTAGTTGGCCAGCCCTTTTGATGTCCTGGATTAGAGGATACTTAGCAGGTCGGCCAGCCAATAATGGGCTAGGCTGAAGACCCATTGAAGACTGTTGATGCGGCCACACTAACCCTGGCCCTTGGTGCAATCAAGACACAGATCTCCTCAAGACTTGGCGTTTATTTTAAGCATGTTTCCATTGGCATGCTTATCTCTAGAGATTGTAACCATCCATTTGTAAACCCTAGGTACCCCCAACATCTATATAATTGTGTGGTTTAGTCTGTAGAGACACACATTCACCTTTGCAAGGTTTAGAGCTTAGGTAATACTCATACAATCTCGAGGTAGATCAATCTGTACTCCGTACCCCATAATTATTAATAATAAGAAGCATGACGTAGGGTTTTAACTCCGCAAGAGGGCTCGAACCTGGGTAGAATATCTTGTCCATACTTTTCTTTGTCACCATCTAGGTCAGACCATCTAGCATGGGACCCCCTACCCGAGATCATCCGGATTTAGCACCGACAACCCCGGGTAGGATCAATGGGCGTTTGTGTCTTTTCATTAGGCCAGGTACATTTGGCCCCCTCCACTAATATATCCACTTATTTTTGTCACGACATCTTTGATATGTCCCAAACGTATCTATAATTTATCATTTTTATTGCATTTTCTATTATTTTTCTGCACTAACCTATTAATCTAATGCCCGGTGTGAGTTCTTGTTTTCTGCATGTTTTAGTAATATATTCGAATGTCAAAACACAATGCCAATTTAACATGATTTTTCTTTCGGGAAACAAAGGACCCACCAAGCTTCGGGATAAAATGAGAGGAGCCACATGGCTCCACATGGATAGGTGGCACACCACCAGGGTGTGTGGGTCCCACCTACACTGCCTTACGTTGATTCAACCGCCATACAATCCTATAAATATGAAAACATCTTATTGTTACAAGAATTTTTTGGCCGCCGCAAGTTCCTTTTTAGCAAAGATCCAATCTGGAGGCCCGTTCTGGAGTTCTATAGGAGGCTTCTTCATCAACCTTGCTGCCTCCATGACTATGTGTGAGTAGTTCCATTAAGACCTTTCGGTCCATATTAGTAGCTAGATGTTTCTCTCTCTTTTGGATCTTCGATACCATGTTCCCATGAGCTGCCTGACATGATTGGATCAGTTTGATATAATCATTGGTGTGTTTGTTGAGATATGATAAATTGTCACTTTAACATGGTCATAAAGTGATTGCTACTCTACAATGTTTCTCATTGTTCTTGTTGAATAAAATTAGTATCTTCAAGACCATACAGTACTGTAGATATTACCTTACAGGATGTTAAGTGTGACCAATGTACCTGAATTCAAGGATGCAACCACCCCGATAAATATGGATAGAGATCAACGTCCATACCGCCTTCAAGACTGAAACTAGTGAAGCCATAATCGATTGCTTGTCAGTGGTCAATTTAGTTTAGATCTAAAGCTTGAACCTTGTTCATGATATACTAAAACAACCTGATTGTAACTATGAGAGTATGGAATTTGAAGATTTTTAGGTGCTTGACACTTGGCTCCTATTATAGTGGTAAATGCTCCAAATAGATTAAAATGCTATCGCTACTGGGAAATGGCTTATAGGTCACGTTAGTGGCGGGCACCGTTAGGTACACGCCACCACTATTTCGGCCAGACACCTTGGTGGGTACAAAAGAGGGCCCACAACAAGTATTGGGTCTGCAATGGCCGGCAAAAAATGCCACCCGCCACTTGTAAATTCTTACCGTGTTAGCCGTGGGCTAAATGTTTCAGTGGCGGGAATATAGTTGCCAACCACCACCACTAGGTCGTTTTGCAGTAGTGTATACTATTATAGAGTTTCTGGATCAATTATGCCAAAGTTGTATACAATGCAACTTCACGCTTAGTGGTGTAGGACAAAATTAAGAGAGCCATTTACTTAGTTGCTCACGAGTCTGCGCGATAAGGTATATAAGGTAGGACATTGTCTTTCCGAAAATTTTAATTTACAATATTTCATACATATTCGTTTACTTTACAAACTGTAACACCTCGGTACTTGAGTAATTTGATTTTTAACCATCAAAACTTACACGTGTCATAAATAAGTTAGATGCAAGGCTGGTACTGATATAAAGAACAAGCAACAAACCAGATGTGGATAGAATGCTCACCAATGCACATGCTTTTAATTTCTGCTAAGCTTTTCACATAACAATGAGTTTTCAGTTCTAGGGTTTCTTCTAAACGACTTTGTTTGGCACTGCTATCCACACATGTGAAGCTTTCTGCAATTGAGTTTAGGGTCCTACACAATTAGTTTGGGTGGCAACAACCAAATCTATTGCCAAAAGTGGACAAAAAGTGGCACATGTTGTTTATGACAAAGAAAGCATGAGATACAAGAAAGATGCAATTTTATTATTTAGTGTAAAGTTAGCAAAGCTTTTTTTTGCGGGGAAGGTTAGCAAAGATTTTGACCTAGTATCTATGTTATCTGGTAACCTACTGCCAAATTCAATCATCTTGTTGCTTCTCCATACCCAATAGGCCTGAATCTTTCAAGAACATCATCGGTTGTCCTCAAAACTTATCTTAGACTCACCTTACACAAGGCAAATGTAATACCTCTAGATGTGGGTCATACTAGAATGGACTACGTTTGCAATCATAACCCCATGAATAACCCAATTGGAAAATAGCTACAATCACTAGTAATTTCATGATGCGTCAAGATCATGTACATCCGGAAGAAAATAAGGATATGCTATACTGCAAATCCAAGAGATAAGTACTACAACATAGCAATTGCAACATAGTGCCCAAAATATTACTATAAAAATGTTTCGTGTTAAGACAACTAATAACTTTGTACTTCAAATATGTTTGCTACTCCACATTTTTTAAGATTATTCTTATTGAATAAAATTAATATACCGAAGATAGTCCACTACTTTAGATATCACCATACATGAGATACTATAGTTTTCTATACATTTGGATACTTCTAATACTATTGATCGATGTACCGAAATTCAGGGCCGTGATCCCCCGAGAAATCTGGATAGAGATAAATGTTCATGCCGCCTTCGAGACATAAACTAGTGAAGCGGACGGGGATTTGATTGTTAGTGGCCATTTATAGTTCAGTTATAAAGGTTACAAAAAACTTTTTTCATGATATACTACAACAACCGCGCGCTTGGATGACATGAGAGTTTGGACTTTTATGATTTTTTAGGATCATTTGATCCTTGAGTCTGATTTCCTGAATTTGAAACTCACATATTTCATCCTTCTTCGCTTTGCATTAAAAACTGTAACAACATTGGTGTTTGTGCTATATTTTCTCTCTTCAGCTCAAATCAATTATCTCAAACTCCACACCAAAAAACATATTGATTAAATAATGGAGTAGACTGATTAAATGTTTCATACCCAAAATATAGTATGGTAACATAAGACAACAGTGCACCCACTCGAAAATAAAACACAAGACAAGAGTTAACAGATTACATGATTGGTAAAAACAAACAACATGATGATAAACAACACTACAATACACCTATTACATGGTAGCGACACATGAGAACAACATTCAAAACATTTGTAATTAAAATTGATATGATAGATAGATTCAGATTGCCTCTGGATTATGATGGCACATGACTATGGGATCTCAGTGCATATTGCGCACGGCTGAGGGTAAACAATAGGAGCACCAGGGAAATACCACAGCTTGGTGAAATTGTTAGCAGTTCCTTCTGTTGGAGTACTAGGTGTGACGGGAACGATGAACTGTTTGGCTTTCTTGAACACCAGGTGGCGAGAGGAAGCCCCTAGTGGTTCCCTTTGTGAAAGTATTTGGGAAGCGTAGAACCCTTTGTCTCGGGCCGCATTGTATATATTGGGAAAAAGCCTTGGTACACAAGTTACAGAGAGAGAGAGATTGACCAAACATGTCGTTACAGAGAGATACGGGAGAAGAAGAGATAGAATTGAGGTACAAGTTAAACAGCCTCTCCTATCCCTATACAATTACTCTAATACTCCCCCTCAATCTAAACCTCAAGATGTTTTGCCAAGGTTGAGATTGTATATGAACTCATCTAATCTTCTCTCACTAAGAGGTTTAGTAAACCCATCCGCAAGTTGATCCCGTGTGGGGATAAACCGAATTTCAAGCAGCTTTCGAGCTACTCTCTCTCTGACAAAATGAAAATCAACTTCAATATGTTTCGTCCGTGCATGAAAAACAGGATTTGCTGAGAGATAAGTTGCACCAATATTGTCACACCATAGTCTTGCAGCTTGTGGAGCTTTAATTCCAAGTTCATAAAGTAATGTTTGTATCCACATCACTTCAGTTGTAGAATTTGCCAAAGATTTATATTCAGCCTTTGTACTTGACCTTGAGACAATAGCTTGCTTTCTTGCGCTCCATGACACAAGATTTGATCCCATAAACACGGCAAAATCACCAGTAGATCTCCTATCATCAGCACGCCCTGCCCAGTCTGCATCAGAATATGCAGTAACAAGCAAGGAAGAAGACTTGACAATCTAAAGTCCAAGCCCTTGAGTATACTGGATATACCTTAAAATTCTTTTAACTACTGTCCAATGAGTAGTTCTAGGAGCATGCAAATATTGACATACCTCGTTTACTGAATAAGAGATATCAGGACGTGGAAGTGTCAGATACTGTAAAGCATCTACAATGCTCCTGTAATTTGTTCCATCCTATGAGCCAATAACTTCTCCACTGTCAACTGTAAGTTTTTTTGAGGTAGAGATTGGTGTGCTCAAAGGTTTGCAATTCTCCAATACCACTCTCTTTAGAACATCAGCTGTATATTTCTCTTGTGAAAGAAGTATGCCATCTATAATTTGCTTTACCTCCATGCCAAGAAAATAGTGAAGATCACCTAGATCCTTGAGAGCAAATTCAAGTTTTAAATCCTTAAGCAAACAAGCAGTGGCCTCTGGACATGAACTAGCAACAATTATATCATCAACATAAACAAGCTCAAAAATAGTGATATTGCCTTTGCTATAAAAGAACAAGGATGTATCTGCCTTGGATGATGTAAACCCAAGATGTTGTAGCTGCATGCTCAACCTAGAATACCATGCTCTTGGAGCCTGCTTTAGACCATATACGGCTTTATCCAACTTACATACATAGTGTGGTGTGCTGTGATTTTTATAACCTGGTGGTTGCCTCATGAACACTTCTTCCTCAAGAACACCATGAAGAAACGCGTTCTGAACATCTAGCTGTCTTAAGCTCCAACCTCTGGAAATAGCAATGGACAAAACAAGACGAATAGTAGTTGCTTTAACAACAGGGCTAAAGGTATCATCATAATCAATTCCAAACCTTTGCTTGAAACCCTTTGCAACCAACCTTGCCTTATACCTGTCTATACTTCCATCAGATTTTCTTTTAATCTTGTATACCCACTTACAATCAATCACATTAGCACCATGTTGCGGTGGTACTAGATGCCAAGTCTGATTTTTTATAAGTGCATTATATTCATTGTCAATGGCTTCCTTCCAATCCTTGTTAGCGAGAGCATCATGCAGATTAATAGGTTCACAATAGTGGCAAGGAAAGCACACTTAGTTGGATTATACTTTATTGTACCATCACTATATTGTTTTTCCTTGACAATACCTGATTGAGACCTTGTGTGTCGACGAAGAGGTGAAGAAGGCGCAGAAGATCCTGTTGTTGCAACGTTGCCCGCAGAAGATCTAGGCTAATGAGGCTCCTGATCCAAGGAAGATTGGGTCTGCTCCACATTCGACGCGCGGCCACGATCGACTCGCGAGTCGGAAGCAACTGGCGGGTCCCGCGTTGGCGCGACACGGTTAGCTGTTGGGCCCCCTGGAGACGTGGCAGCCGTGAACTCGCTACCCCCCGCGCCTTGCCCGATGGGCGTCGCGGGGCATGCGAGCGCCGGTTGGCGCGACGCGCCTGGACTGGTGGGGTCCGCCTGGTCTGCGGTGCTGTCGGCCACCAAGGTGCGCTGCAACAACGAATCAGTGTGGGATCTCGCGCGGCCTAGCGCTGCAGTCTGCCGTGGATCCGTCTGGGATTGTGCGTTGTCAGCCGAATCAGCACTGGAGGCCGTGCCTATTTTGTATGTGGTGCACATAAAATGACGACAGGAATCTGCACAAAAGGCATTAGAAACACAATTTTCTTTGGATTTTTGCACATGATCATGATCAGTTAATTCACCCCCGTGATCAAGATGTGTAGCATAGTCTAGTAGAAGTGCTATTTCCGCACGAAGCAAAGCTCCCGCATTGGGATGAAGTGTGGAAAAAGGAAAGAGTGTCTCATCAAAGATAACATCACGAGAGATATAAATGCGTCCAGTAGATATTTCAAAACACTTGTATCCTTTATGAAGGTTACTGCACCCAATAAAGACACATTGTGTGGAGCCAAACTCAAGCTTGTGACGATTGTATGGACGTAAATTGGGATAATAAGCACACTCAATTTTTTTTTGAGGTAATTGTAATCTGGCTTTTGATGATACAACCGTTCTAAAGGAGTGGAGTTGATAATAACCTTACTGGGAAGGCGACTGATCCGATATGTAGCTGTGATAAAAGCCTCGTCCCAATACTTTAGGGGCATGGATGCATGAGCTAAAAGAGAGAGACCAACTTCAATGATATGACGGTGTTTGCGCTCAGCAGAGCCATTCTGCTGATGAGCATGAGGGCAAGACACATAGTGGGTAATCCCAATGCTACGGAAAAAGGAGTAAAGTTTCTCATACTCCCCTCCCCAGTCACTTTAGACTGATAATTTTTTTCTGTCAAACTGTCTCTCAACAAGTTTATGAAATTCTTGGAAGATGGAAAAGACTTCAGATTTATACTTAAGCAAATAAATCCATGTAAACTTGCTGTAATCATCAATGAAACTAACATAGTATTTTTTTTCTACCAAAAGAATCTCTGGCATGACCCCATACATCACTGAGAATAAGCTCTAAGGGAGCATGAGACACACTAGTGGACTTAGGATAAGGAAGCTCATGGCTCTTGGCACATTGACAGGCTTCACAAATAGACTCACTATTTGAACTATGTGACAAAGGAAGATTGTCTTTATTGCCTACTTGCCTAACTATGATTGATGAGGGATGTCCTAATCTTTGATGCCACCGTGCCAAAGAGGGCGTGACGACGGAGTAGACGTGATGACGCTTGAGGCTAAGTGCTTCAGGTGAGATGGGGTAGAGTCCTCCAATGCATCTACTGTGGTAGAGAAGTGCCCTCATTGCCCGATCGTTGATGAAAAAAATAACGAGGGTGAGTTTCAAAGAAGACATTGTTGTCGGTGGCTAAACGAGACATAGAGGAAAGATTTTTGTCAACTTGTGGAACATGGAGAACATCCCTAAGAACTAGATCACTTTGAAGATTAGGGGAATTAAGTGAAGCTTGAGCAATATGACAAATATCCATACCTCTGCCGCTAGTGGTGTGGATCTGGTCGCTGCTGTGATACATCTCGCGAAGGGCAAGTTGCTCTAGCTCATTGGTGACGTGGTCCCTAGCACCAGAGTCAACATACCAGATGCCATCCCCTCCTTGCTCGCGCATAGTGGCTACAACCAAACGAGCATACGGGACAAAATTTTCATCAAACCGATGCCAGCAATCAATGACCTCATGACCAGCCTTCTTGCAGAGTTGACAATGAGGGTGGCCACGTGATGAAGAGTTGAGGCGGCCATTGTTGGAGTTGAAGCCGCCATCCCCATTGTTGGTGCCGTAGCCGCCATCCTCATTGTTGTTGACGTAGCCACCACCAGAGCGGGCACCATCGCCCGAAGAAGCGCCACGTCCGTGATCACCACCATGGTTGGCGCCCTGGTGACCATGGCCACGGCCGCGACCCTGTTAAGGGGAGTATGCAGAAGATTGCCGTAGATCGCCGCCATGGAGGAGGGTGAGGCGGGCATCAAAGCTGAGCAGCTGGCTATGCAGCTTTGGAACCGTGAGGGGTTCCACCCATGGAGCAAGGGCAGAGACGACTGGATTGTAATCCATGTCGAGGCCAGCAAGGATCTTGGAGACGTACGATCTCAGGATCGGAGAGTGCCACAGCGGTGCACGCAACTTCATCGGTGAGGCTCTTGATTTTGCCAAGGTACTCTGCCATGGCCATGTTACTTTTTAATTTTAGGTTGGTGAGCTCGATGCGGGTGTTGATCGCCTGTGCTTGGCTCTGAGTAGCAAACATTTCATTGATGGCGCGCCACACCTCGCCCGGCTTCTGGAGCGTGCCAACCTGTGAAAGGATCTCGCGGGAAAAGGAACCCATCAAGTACCCTTGAACTTGTTGCTGCTGTGCATACCAGAGAGTTTGTGCAAAGTTGTTGACTTGCTCTTCTTTGCTGTCCTTGGTGATGGTGAGAGTGGCCGGCGGTGGTGGGCTCTTCTCATCGAGGTAGTGCTCCATCTGAGCACCCTTGATCTGTGGCAGCACGATGGCCTTCCATAGCAGTGAGTTCCCCCTTGTCAGCTTCTCCCGTGGTGGCGATCCGTGGAAGGTACGGGTGGCTGTGGATGGGGAGGCAAAGGTGGAGGAGGAGGTGGTGGTGATTGCGCCCATGGTGCTGGGTGACATGGCGGAGGTGGTAGACATGATCTCTGTCGCAAAGGTAGCTAGATGCGATCTCATTGAATCTAATGAGGAAGAGGCTCTGTTACCATGTGAAAGTATTTGGGAAGTATAGAACCCTTTGTCTCGGGCCGTATTGTATATATTGGGCAAATGCCTTGGTACACAAGTTACAGAGAGAAATCAAGAGAGATCAGAGAGATAGACCAAACAGGTCGTTACAGAGAGATACGGGAGAAGAAGAGATAGAATTGAGGTACAAGTTAAACAGCCTCTCCTATCCCTATAGAATTACTCTAAGACCCTTGAGGAGCTTATGCAGCTTTCCGTCTGCGCCATGATCTGCATCCGTTGGATAGGCTGTTGTGGCTGTGGAGCAGGTGCGTGCACATGCACCGGCTGCAGGCTGAGACATGCACGTGCCGGAAGCGGGATGTGCAGGAACGGGTATGCAGGCACCGGTGGGGTGTCTGTAGCGGCGCTTCAAAGTGGAAGGAAGAGTAAACTACCAGCTTGGGCGGTGGTGGAGGCGGTGCTGTGGGGTCCGGTGAAAATTTAACAACCTGAAAGAGTGGTGCATGTGCGTCGTGACCGCGGCTACGGTGCCTCGGTGCAGCAATCACCTCCATTACCAGTTTGGCCGGCGGAGGGTAGGGGAAGTTGAGCTTTGCCATTGTGCCCTTCAGCTCCCTAGCCGCGAGGTCGTAGGCGCACGCGGCGACCTCAGGGGACTGGTACGTCCCCAGCCACAACAATGTCTTCGTCACCGGGTGCTTCATAACTGCGGTGAACTTGCCATCCCCCTTCTTTCTCACCCTAGTTAACCTGCTGCTCTCACCCGCTGCTGCGGCTGCCATGGCCTATACCACAGTCGAACGGAGGTGGATGCACTTTGAGGTGGATGCCTGATGTGTGCAAGACGATGGGGTTTAACAGCGGGTCTTGCGCAGCCCAGCCTCCGGCATCAAGCCATGCGTCGCATACGCACATTTCAGCCTCACTGGAACCACGCCGCCCCACCATGAATAGGGAGTGGTTGTTAACACTGACAAAAAATATATATCATGGCGTGCACGTATAGAACCGCCTTACAGCTTGCATTGTTCCTTTTCACTTTGGGAAACGTTTATACCCGGCGCACTGGCTGAGTCTTCCGCCGGTCGCGCATGGGGCGTGCGATCCGTTTTTCCTTGTTGCGCCAAGTCGCTCGTCCACGCATCCAGGCCCACTTGCAACACCCTCTTTCCCTCTTTCCTAGCCACACATCTACGGCCTTATCCATCTGCCAACCGCTCTTCTTCCTCCCCAGCTCTTTCTCTCTCCACGAGCGACCAAAGCACACGCCATGCCGATGAAAGCCAACCGGCTAGACCAGATCCCACTCGCCGGGGCGGTGCTCCTACC
>NC_057813.1:678084353-678092323 GCF_018294505.1 Triticum aestivum | reverse complement strand
TGCGACCTACTAGCGCGGTGCCTTTTTTTGTTGCAACCGTCCTAAGATTTTGCTACTACCGGCGGGATTTTTGCTACATCCATCATATGTGGGGAAGACCGCGACCTGCGACGGCAACGGCAACGAATTGGTGCAAACGGACATGGAAAAAAGCTTCAACCGGCCTAGTATAAGTTCCAACCGATGGAGAAAAAAGCTTCAACAGGCATGACAGAAAAGCTTCAATCCTCATGGAAAAGCTGGAAGCAGCTACGAAAAAAGCTTCAACCGACCATGAAAAAAGCTTCAAGCTAGAGCCAACAATGGTTATGACGGCGAGGCTACGACGGGTTGACGGCAAGGAGCTGCACGCGATTTTTTGCTGCAATCGACAACGGGAAAAGCTACAACCGGTGCCACGTCTTGCTACTCCCGGCAAAACCCGACGAAGGTTGAATCAAATCGTGGTCGGCGCCGTGACTGTCGACATGAATGGTTGTAGCGATTCCTGTCACCGGTCGTAGCAAAAATGAACCATGGTTGAAGCAAAATATATCTGCACTTGGATGATGAAGGAGAAAAGATTGGCTGGGCGTGGCCATGGCGACAGGGCTGCGGCGAGGGACAGCGGCGGAGCTGCAACCTGAGCTTCACCCGTCGCTGCTGAGAGCTACAACCGCAGGCCCAGCTATTTCATGGGTCAAGGCGGCGACGAGGACAGACGGCGAAGATGGGGACTGGCGACGAGGACAGCCGACGAGGATGGGGACCGGCGACGAGGACGGCCAGCGGGAGTGGGGACCGGCGACGAGGTCAGGCACCGGAGGGGAGAGGACGCACGCGCCGAGTGGGAGATGTGATTTCCAGCGAGAGGAAGAAGAAGCTGCGGGGCAAACCCTTTTTTTTTCGCCAGATCCAATGGCCCACGCGGCTCAAATCCAACGGCCCTGACGCGACCGGCCGAACGGTTGGGCCGGTGCGCCGGCGCAGATTAGTGCCCTTTCACTTTTGTTTGGTTGTATTTCTCCTAGCTTATACTGTTATACACGCACTGCTTTCCAGCTCCGCCGTTTCTATTACCAGGAGACTAGTTTCTTGCTGATTAACACGATCACCACCCAAAAGCAAAGGTTATTAACACGACAAAAGATATATGCCATGGCGTGTACGTGAAGGGATCAAGTACACTAGTAGTCTAGTACAGCTTGCATTGCTGATTTTTGTGATTTCGCGCGCGTCCTCGGCCGAAAAGCGCCGGATACAGGCACGTTACACGTCAGCCTAGCCTATCATCTGATGCACCATATGGGATGAGACATAGATTACGTGCGCTTAGCTGGTGTGAACCACACTTTTCTGCTGCTTATACATATATTGTGTGAGGTATGTCTTTTCTTAAACGATGGTTGTCTTTTCTTCTAATGCATTTCTTTCCAACGTGGTTAAGCATCATTGTTAAGTTAATACGGCGAAACATGGAACAGTGGCATTTAGCGGGAGCCAAAGCTATAGAGACCCCATTCGGGGATTTAGATGCGAGATATTATTTTTACCCCTTTTGGCTTTCTCTTTTCCCTTTAGTCCCGTGTTGCTCTTATCTTAGTCTTTGATCTTTTGATCAACTCTTGTAACCTGTCTGTTCTCTGCTAAACTATTGAAGCCAGCCAAGATGGATCTTTCAAAAAAAAAATCATTGTTACGTTAGAAATTTAACGGTTAAAGGAATTTTCAAAATAAATTAAGTCATTTCTTCTGATAAAAACACATCTCAAGTCAGATTTTTAGATTAGTATTCGGTATTTCTATTTTTATCATTCCCATAAACTTATCTCCAAAAAGTTTTGTAGCATTGTAGAGTTTTTCAAGAAAAAAAAAGCTTTAGGGTATCTTCAACGCTATCCACTCATACAGAAATGGTATCCATCCACGACAATAACACAGGAGCCGGCCATCCAACCCTATCCATGAAATGTCTGGACACATTTTAAGCGATATTTGAACAAACCAGACGATCATTTAAACAAGACCAATTTCAAGACATTTTTAACATATTTCATGACATTTTTAACATAAAATGTAAACCTAGTCTAAATCTTCGCCAATTGTGGAAGCGTTCGTGTTCCATATCCTGTCTTTCTCAGGTCCGACATCTTTGCCAGGCCAGAGCTCTACGATATTCAGCTACGGGTCACCGGCGAGGAAGAATAAGACATGGGACACAGATATGCCCACATGGAATGCGGACGCCTACGTCTCTCATATGTCCTACTCTTCCTTGTCGAATTCCGCTGCTTGGACATAGCTAGTCGATGTGAGGTTCATGATAGACTTGGACGGGCTAGACTCGTGGTCGTTGTGGCCCACGTGAACTGTGGGTGATGCAGAGCTACCAATGTCCCCGTTCGTGATCGCCTAAGCTACCACGCCCGCCTCCACCATGATTGCGTTGCAGCCAACGCAAGCGCTGCACATGGTCTCGCAGAACGCTCCCTTCTCGTCGACAAAGATCGGCTACTCCGAGGCCATGGCCGCTGTGGTCGTGAACCCACCATAGATTTGGTCCTCAGCCAGCCAGGGATGCGTGAGGAGGGCGAGGTAGGAGCCTGGCTCCTCCTGCGCCAGCCAAAACATCGACACTGGCAGTGCTGCCTGCTTGTCCATCATGACGATGTTGAAGTGCGGTTGCATGCATGGACTGGCACTGGCGGGGGTGCCGGATCGTCGTCATCTCTCACCTTCGGCAAGCCGACTTCTATCCGTCGCGCATGACAATGCTGCTAGTCGGCCGCAAGGCTGACAAACTGGTGCTTCTGCTCCGTCGAGAGGTTCTCCCACTTCGATATAGAGCTCGCCATGGCAGAGTTGGTGCACGAAGGAGGAACTAAAATGGACGTGGCGTGGTCCGGATCAAGCTGTGCGCGACCACATATAAATACCAGGCACCGACTAAACCAAACATCGAGTTATTTCAGTGCAGGCACCAAAGTGGGTTTCTCGGCTATCCCGCTTATTTAATGTCGACATGCAGACAGACGGGTAGCCGGTCTCAATGCGGTAGAGAGTCGCCTCGTCGCCCCATCCGGTCACTAATACTTCCCAAACATATCTACTTTTCCAACCACTTTTACTCTTGTTTTGAACTATAATTTGCATGATTTGAATGGAACTAACCCGGACTGATGATGTTTTCGGGAAGAATTGCCATGGTGTTATTTTTGCACGGAAATAAAAGTTCTTGGATGGGGCTAAAACTTTACGGAGAATATTTTTAGAATATATAAATAATATTGGCGAAGAGAAATACGAGAGGGAGGCCACCATGGCACACCCACCCCCCTAGGGCGCGCCTGGCAGGCTTGTGCGCCCCTGGTAGCTCCGGCAACCCTAACTCCAACTCTATAAATACCTATTCATCCAAAAAACAGAGAGATGTAATCATCGCGTTTTACGATATGAAGCCGCCGCCACCTCCTGTTCTTCATCGGGAGGGCTGATCTGGATGATTACTTAGCCGTATCAACCTGCTTGTTAGGTCTCCTATCGAGAAAAAGAGAAAGTGGCTTGAGCAAAAGTAAACAAAGTGTAAATATGAGAATTATAAGTTATCAATGTTAAACTACTCAAGTTACTATAGAATCACTCCAAAAATTACCATACAGTGATGATGAAGCTAAAAAGAAAAAGGAAAGACAATGAGAGCTCACCTGCGTGAATATTGCTTCTGCTGACTGAGGGGTGGAATGCTCTCACTGGTGCCCTTATCGGTGAACCGAATACCAAGCTCTTGTACGACAATGATCTTGATATGGTAATCCATTTAAGCTTCCGATAGTATGGCAGAGTCAATTGGTGCAACTGGTGGTGGCGGAGAAGATACCTTGAATTTCTTGCGTCTTGTGTAAGTCTTATCCAAAGCCTTCACAAGAGAAGCACCATAGCCCTTGAAGGAAGATTCTTTGCCCACCTCAACCCGCTTGTCTGCCATATCTGGCTGGCTAAGCATGCCTTCCCCTCCTTCAACTAATGTCGTGCGAAAAGGTTCACTAAGCATAATTTGCGACTCGAGAACATGTTCAATCCTCACACTTGCTGGCGTGCCTTCATCATTTGCTGCTCCGCTGGACAACACATTTGCATTTGTTGTAGCACTGTCTTGGACGTCTACATAGGCTGCCCTACTGCCTGAAGAATCATAGGCTCCTTCTTGAGCACGAAAAACAATTCGATAGTCTCCATCATCATCGGAGTAGCCATCGTTATCGTCACCATCATCGTGGCTCTTATCGTTGGTATATGACTCATGAACAAGTTGTTTGCCAGGAAGCAAGCTGAAAGAAGCCTTGTTTCTATCTGTAGGGGACTTCAACTTCATCAAAGAAGCTACCTCCTGAATTGCTGCATCTCCTTTGCGTTTCCTTTTCATTGTGCCCTGTCGCGTACAAGAGGAGGAATACAGTTAAAAATGTCCCACAATTTTTTTTGAAAAAAATATAGAAATACCAGAGGGCATAGTAACCTTCATAATTAAAGTATAGAAACACCACAAGAAAAATCGTACCACCCCTTTCAAATGTACATGATGAAAAATACCCAGAAACAACTTTGTGAAATTTGCTACTACATCGTAATTTATACACAACTGTCCTGGAAACAACAATTTGACAGTCATAGTCATGAACGAAATTTACTTATGTAATATCAACGAAAATGTGCTAAATTATCAATGAGAAAAGAGGAAAGGTAAATAATAGTACAACACATACCGGTTGGTAGACTTGCTAATACTTGGCGAGAGTTTATATACATCAAACAAGGCAATACTACAAAATAGTGATGGTAATTATGCAAACTACAGACCATAGCCATAAAACAAAAGTGCAGAAACACATCGTGAACACATAGCAACAAAAGAACTGCAGTGATGCGCGTTGACTAACAAAAATAAAATTAATTTTTGGCATGAACGAAAATTAAGAGACTAGTAATTTTGCTACAGCAGGCATGCCCATTTCCAAAGGAGAAATATGATAACTACTATATATCCGACGAGTTGAAAAAACAAATCCCAGAGCTTACAGACCTTGGTACATTAGAATAGCAATCACGGTAAAATATTAGGACATTGAGCACTATGAACTGACAAATGGTCTACAATTGTGAGGCTACAAACCTGATTAATAAGATGCAATAGGACTGATAACTATAAAACATGAAATATGGCGATAACTAGCAGTGGATAAATTACTGCACATAATGTGAGGAAAATATGTGTCCAAATTAAACTAAGCCAGAGTAACAACTCAAGGGCATGCCTGATAACTGAGGTGAAAAAAGCGTGATAACTACAAAGTGCATCCATCAGCCAATTTCAATCCAGCTCCATAAAAGTTTGTGCTGAGGCGATACAAATTTCATTTCCAATGTGATACAGGGGCGAAAATCATGGTGATGAAATACAAACAGGCAGCAAATCTAGCAAATAAAACACCCAAAACACTCAATAAACTTCAATCCCAATAAACTAGTATCAACAAACCAACTACAAATTGATGATATAGTAACGACAGAAGTCTCGATATCCGCCGATTTCAAACTCATCCAAAAATTTCTGCGAATCGTTTTTTGATTTCGGCGAGTACGGGAAAAAATTTAGCGCCGCTGGGAAGAAAATCAGAGAGCGGGGGGAGGGAGGATTGCAGGCCCACCGAACACTCGCCGCCGTCCGCCGCAAAAGCAGGCACCTGTGCTGGATTCAAAACCGTCGCCTTCTTCCTTCACAAAAACAAACATACTTAAGTCTGTGGTTCGCTTGATACAAATCTAGAAATATAATATAAGCAAAAAGGCTGAAGTGGCCAATTGCCCAATTTAGTTGCAGCAAGTGACTAAAAAGAAAGCAGTACAGTCTAAGCCTTAAGCTTGACAACGACAACGACAGCGACGCAAGAGCAAAAAACAACCACAGAAGCTTACACATATCACGAGGCTTGCACACAGTTTCTCTCCAGAAATGACACCACCGCTATACAGATCAGCACATGAAGGGAAGCAAAGCGGAAACCAAAATCCATCAGCCACAGGATGAAACTAGTACTATGTGCGCTCCACGACCGGTACCACGAAAATCCTAATAAAAGTTCAAGAGGCGACGGACAGTCAAAGCGGCCGGCGAAATAATTTTGGCGCCCCAGATCAGATCCCCGGCAACATACGTCAGGGTGGAGCCGCCTGTCGTACCTTCGTGAACTCACGGACCCAGGCACGCACGGCCATGCCTCAGATCTGCCCCGGGCCAGAGCACAGCGGACCAAACCACCCGCGGGCTGCCGCGAAGCAAACGAATCTATATCTCCGTTCTCCGACCACATTTCCGTTAAATAAAAGTTGATTATCGAGGAGCCGGGGGAGGATTTAGCAAACCTTGGGGTCAGGGTCGAACCGCGGTGAGGAGTGGACCATGCCGGTTGGTCTCTTCACTAGGGCTGGACACGAGCCGAGCCGAGCCGAGCTTGATCCGAGCCTGGCTTTGGCTCGCTCTGAAGCGGCTCGGCTCGGCTCGGCTCGGCTCGCTCAGCCAACGAGCCTAGTTCAGGCGGCTCGGCTCGTTTTAGGTGTGGCTCGGCTCAGACCGAGCCGGCTCGTAAGCCAGCTGCTCCAGAGCCTTTGTACCTATGTATATCAGTATATGCTCCACAATCTTGATTCTTTTGCAGCAATTAAACTCATATTTTGGAAAACAAACAATTTATATTGCTAAAAATGAAACATCCAGCAATCTATTGTTTTAAGAAATGGTCATAGTAATGAAAAATAAGCTTTCTTCTATGAGTTCTTCTACGAAAATTGTAACAATGTAACAGATTAGAGAAAGAATTGGGCAGCATTTCTACTGTATTTTGGACAGAACTTCCTTTGATCTTTACACAACAAAACATCAAATATTGACAGCCAAACAAAGAAATTTTGTATAGCATAACACATCAAAACAACACACACACACATGAGCTTGGACACTCATCCTCTTCCACCTCCTCATGATCCTCCTCCGCTTGCTTATCATGTTCCGTTGCCTAGCACACCAAAACAACACACACACACACACACACATGAGCTTGGACACACATTTATTTGACTTTTGGATAGCAAAAACAGCACATACATGAGCTTGCACAAATATATATTTGACTTTTCGATAGCAAAAACAGCACCTAGGTGAGCTTGCACAAACATATATTTGACATTTGTGTACCAAAAAGAGCACACACATGAGCTTGCACGAACATATATTCGACATTTAGGTACCAAAAACAGCACATATGAGCTTGGGCACACATAAATTTGACTCTCAAAAAGAAAAACAGCACATACACGAGCTTGCACAAATATATATTTTGCACCTACATACCTGGGAAGATGTAGCCTCCCTCTCATAGTAGTTTGCGGAGCCGGAGGCAACAGCGATTCCGGCACGCACCCCAGCGCCGGCGGGGTCAGGGAGACGTCATAGCAGAGGTTCCTTTTTTACCCTATACAACAACTCAGCGATTGGGAAATTGCTGGAATCATTTGCCAGCTTCCTTGGCAGCCGCACAGTAGCTACTGCATTGCCCTTCCCATTCTCCTTCTGCATCCCCGAGACCGGCAACTTGCTCTTCATAATGGAGTCCAACGACCTTGTTTCTCCTTCTTCCCACCCGCCTTCCCCTTTTCTTTGTCCATTGTCTGCATACATCAGCAAACAACAAACGGTCAATCATCAACAACAATAAACTAATTAGACATGGAGTCTATGTAATTTTCCAGCAAGTAGATTATTTTTCAAGCTGCTATGCTACAACAAGTAGATCATCAACTAGGTCATCAACAGCAGAAAACTAATTACACATGGAATCAATGAAAATTTTGATCTATCCATCCATTCTGCCCTACAACTCCATCCATCCATGATCCATCCATCCGTCGCCGCTACATCTACCCGTACAGGCTATAAT
>NC_057813.1:678060544-678063575 GCF_018294505.1 Triticum aestivum | reverse complement strand
TAGTGGACTTAGGATAAGGAAGCTCATGGCTCTTGGCACATTGACAGGCTTCACAAATAGACTCACTATTTGAACTATGTGACAAAGGAAGATTGTCTTTATTGCCTACTTGCCTAACTATGATTGATGAGGGATGTCCTAATCTTTGATGCCACCGTGCCAAAGAGGGCGTGATGACGGAGTAGACGTGATGACGCTTGAGGCTAAGTGCTTCAGGTGAGATGGGGTAGAGTCCTCCAATGCATCTACTGTGGTAGAGAAGTGCCCTCGTTGCCCGATCCTTGATGAAAAAAATAACGAGGGTGAGTTTCAAAGAAGACATTGTTATCGGTGGCTAAACGAGACATAGAGGAAAGATTTTTGTCAGCTTGTGGAACATGGAGAACATCCCTAAGAACTAGATCACTTTGAAGATTAGGGGAATTAAGTGAAGCTTGAGCAATATGACAAATATCCATACCTCTGCCGCTAGCGGTGTGGATCTAGTCGCTGTTGTGATACGTCTCGCGAAGGGCAAGTTGCTCTAGCTCATTGGTGACGTGGTCCCTAGCACCAGAGTCAACATACCAGATGCCATCCCCTCCTTGCTCGCGCATAGCGGCTACAACCAAACGAGCATCCGGGACAAAATTTTCATCAAACCGATGCCAGCAATCAATGACCTCATGACCGGCCTTCTTGCAGAGTTGACAATGAGGGTGGCCACGTGATGAAGAGTTGAGGCGGCCATGGTTGGAGTTGAAGCCGCCATCCCCATTGTTGGTGCCGTAGCCGCCACCCTCATTGTTGTTGACGTAGCCACCACCATAGCGGGCACCATCGCCCGAAGAAGCGCCACGTCCGCGATCACCACCATGGTTGGCGCCCTGGTGACCATGGCCACGGCCGCGACCCTGTTAAGGGGAGTATGCAGAAGATTGCCGTAGATCGCCGCCATGGAGGAGGGTGAGGCGGGCATCAAAGCTGAGCAGCTGGCTATGCAGCTTTGGAACCGTGAGGGGTTCCACCCATGGAGCAAGAGCAGAGACGACTGGATTGTAATCCATGTCGAGGCCAGCAAGGATCTTGGAGACGTACGATCTCAGGATCGGAGAGTGCCACAGCGGTGCACGCAACTTCATCGGTGAGGCTCTTGATTTTGCCAAGGTACTCTGCCATGGCCATGTTACTTTTTAATTTTAGGTTGGTGAGCTCGATGCGGGTGTTGATCGCCTGTGCTTGGCTCTGAGTAGCGAACATTTCATTGATGGCGCGCCACACCTCACCCGGCTTCTGGAGCGTGCCAACCTGTGAAAGGATCTCGCGGGAAAAGGAACCCATCAAGTACCCTTGAACTTGTTGCTGCTGTGCATACCAGAGAGTTCGTGCAAAGTTGATGACTTGCTCTTCTTTGTTGTCCTTGGTGATGGTGAGAGTGGCCGGCGGTGGCGGGCTCTTCTCATCGAGGTAGTGCTCCATCTGAGCACCCTTGATCTGTGGCAGCACGATGGCCTTCCATAGCAGTGAGTTCCCCCTTGTCAGCTTCTCCCGTGGTGGCGATCCGTGGAAGGTACGGGTGGCCGTGGATGGGGAGGCAAAGGTGGAGGAGGAGGTGGTGGTGATTGCGCCCATGGTGCTGGGTGACATGGCGGAGGTGGTAGACATGATCTCTGTCGCAAAGGTAGCTAGATGCGATCTCTTTGAATCTAATGAGGAAGAGGCTCTGTTACCATGTGAAAGTATTTGGGAAGTATAGAACCCTTTGTCTCGGGCCGTATTGTATATATTGGGCAAAAGCCTTGGTATACAAGTTACAGAGAGAAATCAAGAGAGGTCAGAGAGATAGACCAAACATGTCGTTACAGAGAGATACGGGAGAAGAAGAGATAGAATTGAGGTACAAGTGAAACAGCCTCTCCTATCCCTATAGAATTACTCTAAGACCCTTGAGGAGCTTAAGCAGCTTTCCGTCTGCGCCATGATCTGCATCCGTTGGATAGGCTGTTGTGGCTGTGGAGCAGGTGCGTGCACATGCACCGGCTGTAGGCTGAGACGTGCACGTGCCGGAAGCGGGATGTGCAGGAACGGGTATGCAGGCACCGGTGGGGTGTCTCTAGCGGGCGCTTCAAAGTGGAAGGAAGAGTAAACTACCAGCTTGGGCGGTGGTGGAGGCGGTGCTGTGGGGTCCGGTGAAAATTTAACAACCTGAAAGAGTGGTGCATGTGCGTCGTGACCGCGGCTGCGGTGCCTCGGTGCAGCAATCACCTCCATTACCAGTTTGGCCGGCGGAGGGTAGGGGAAGTTGAGCTTTGCCTTTGTGCCCTTCAGCTCCCTAGCCGCGAGGTCGTAGGCGCACGCGGCGACCTCAGGGGACTGGTACGTCCCCAGCCACAACAATGTCTTCGTCACCGGGTGCTTCATAACTGCGGTGAACTTGCCATCCCCCTTCTTTCTCACCCTAGTTAACCTGCTGTTCTCACCCGCTGCTGCGGCTGCCATGGCCTATACCACAGCCGAACGGAGGTGGATGCACTTTGAGGTGGATGCCTGATGTGTGCAAGACGATGGGGTTTAACAGCGGGTCTTGCGCAGCCCAGCCTCCGGCATCAAGCCATGCGTCGCATACGCACATTTCAGCCTCACTGGAACCACGCCACCCCACCATGAATAGGGAGTGGTTGTTAACACTGACAAAAAATATATATCATGGCGTGCACGTATAGAACCGCCTTACAGCTTGCATTGTTCCTTTTCACTTTGGGAAACGTTTATACCCGGCGCACTGGCTGAGTCTTCCGCCGGTCGCGCATGGGGCGTGCGATCCGTTTTTCCTTGTTGCGCCAAGTCGCTCGTCCACGCATCCAGGCCCACATGCAACACCCTCTTTCCCTCTTTCCTAGCCACGCATCTACGGCCTTATCCATCTGCCAACCGCTCTTCTTCCTCCCCAGCTCTTTCTCTCTCCACGAGCGACCAAAGCACACGCCATGCCGATGAAAGCCAACCGGCTAGACCAGATCCCACTCGCCGGGGCGGTGCTCCTACCCCCCCC
>NC_057813.1:678044497-678057859 GCF_018294505.1 Triticum aestivum | reverse complement strand
TGGTCGTTGTGGCCCACGTGAACTGTGGGTGATGCAGAGCTACCAATGTCCCCGTTCGTGATCGCCTAAGCTACCACGCCCGCCTCCACCATGATTGCGTTGCAGCCAACGCAAGCGCTGCACATGGTCTCGCAGAACGCTCCCTTCTCGTCGACAAAGATCGGCTACTCCGAGGCCATGGCCGCTGTGGTCGTGAACCCACCATAGATTTGGTCCTCAGCCAGCCAGGGATGCGTGAGGAGGGCGAGGTAGGAGCCTGGCTCCTCCTGCGCCAGCCAAAACATCGACACTGGCAGTGCTGCCTGCTTGTCCATCATGACGATGTTGAAGTGCGGTTGCATGCATGGACTGGCACTGGCGGGGGTGCCGGATCGTCGTCATCTCTCACCTTCGGCAAGCCGACTTCTATCCGTCGCGCATGACAATGCTGCTAGTCGGCCGCAAGGCTGACAAACTGGTGCTTCTGCTCCGTCGAGAGGTTCTCCCACTTCGATATAGAGCTCGCCATGGCAGAGTTGGTGCACGAAGGAGGAACTAAAATGGACGTGGCGTGGTCCGGATCAAGCTGTGCGCGACCACATATAAATACCAGGCACCGACTAAACCAAACATCGAGTTATTTCAGTGCAGGCACCAAAGTGGGTTTCTCGGCTATCCCGCTTATTTAATGTCGACATGCAGACAGACGGGTAGCCGGTCTCAATGCGGTAGAGAGTCGCCTCGTCGCCCCATCCGGTCACTAATACTTCCCAAACATATCTATTTTTCCAACCACTTTTACTCTTGTTTTGAACTATAATTTGCATGATTTGAATGGAACTAACCCGGACTGATGATGTTTTCGGGAAGAATTGCCATGGTGTTATTTTTGCATGGAAATAAAAGTTCTTGGATGGGGCTAAAACTTTACGGAGAATATTTTTAGAATATATAAATAATATTGGCGAAGAGAAATACGAGAGGGAGGCCACCATGGCACACCCACCCCCCTAGGGCGCGCCTGGCAGGCTTGTGCGCCCCTGGTAGCTCCGGCAACCCTAACTCCAACTCTATAAATACCTATTCATCCAAAAAACAGAGAGATGTAATCATCGCGTTTTACGATATGAAGCCGCCGCCACCTCCTGTTCTTCGTCGGGAGGGCTGATCTGGATGATTACTTAGCCGTATCAACCTGCTTGTTAGGTCTCCTATCGAGAAAAAGAGAAAGTGGCTTGAGCAAAAGTAAACAAAGTGTAAATATGAGAATTATAAGTTATCAATGTTAAACTACTCAAGTTACTATAGAATCACTCCAAAAATTACCATACAGTGATGATGAAGCTAAAAAGAAAAAGGAAAGACAATGAGAGCTCACCTGCGTGAATATTGCTTCTGCTGACTGAGGGGTGGAATGCTCTCACTGGTGCCCTTATCGGTGAACCGAATACCAAGCTCTTGTACGACAATGATCTTGATATGGTAATCCATTTAAGCTTCCGATAGTATGGCAGAGTCAATTGGTGCAACTGGTGGTGGCGGAGAAGATACCTTGAATTTCTTGCGTCTTGTGTAAGTCTTATCCAAAGCCTTTACAAGAGAAGCACCATAGCCCTTGAAGGAAGATTCTTTGCCCACCTCAACCCGCTTGTCTGCCATATCTGGCTGGCTAAGCATGCCTTCCCCTCCTTCAACTAATGTCGTGCGAAAAGGTTCACTAAGCATAATTTGCGACTCGAGAACATGTTCAATCCTCACACTTGCTGGCGTGCCTTCATCATTTGCTGCTCCGCTGGACAACACATTTGCATTTGTTGTAGCACTGTCTTGGACGTCTACATAGGCTGCCCTACTTCCTGAAGAATCATAGGCTCCTTCTTGAGCACGAAAAACAATTCGATAGTCTCCATCATCATCGGAGTAGCCATCGTTATCGTCACCATCATCGTGGCTCTTATCGTTGGTATACGACTCATGAACAAGTTGTTTGCCAGGAAGCAAGCTGAAAGAAGCCTTGTTTCTATCTGTAGGGGACTTCAACTTCATCAAAGAAGCTACCTCCTGAATTGCTGCATCTCCTTTGCGTTTCCTTTTCATTGTGCCCTGTCGCGTACAAGAGGAGGAATACAGTTAAAAATGTCCCACAATTTTTTTTGAAAAAAATATAGAAATACCAGAGGGCATAGTAACCTTCATAATTAAAGTATAGAAACACCACAAGAAAAATCGTACCACCCCTTTCAAATGTACATGATGAAAAATACCCAGAAACAACTTTGTGAAATTTGCTACTACATCGTAATTTATACACAACTGTCCTGGAAACAACAATTTGACAGTCATAGTCATGAACGAAATTTACTTATGTAATATCAACGAAAATGTGCTAAATTATCAATGAGAAAAGAGGAAAGGTAAATAATAGTACAACACATACCGGTTGGTAGACTTGCTTATACTTGGCGAGAGTTTATATACATCAAACAAGGCAATACTACAAAATAGTGATGGTAATTATGCAAAGTACAGACCATAGCCATAAAACAAAAGTGCAGAAACACATCGTGAACACATAGCAACAAAAGAACTGCAGTGATGCGCGTTGACTAACAAAAATAAAATTAATTTTTGGCATGAACGAAAATTAAGAGACTAGTAATTTTGCTACAGCAGGCATGCCCATTTCCAAAGGAGAAATATGATAACTACTATATATCCGACGAGTTGAAAAAATAAATCCCAGAGCTTACAGACCTTGGTACATTAGAATAGCAATCACGGTAAAATATTAGGACATTGAGCACTATGAACTGACAAATGGTCTACAATTGTGAGGCTACAAACCTGATTAATAAGATGCAATAGGACTGATAACTATAAAACATGAAATATGGCGATAACTAGCAGTGGATAAATTACTGCACATAATGTGAGGAAAATATGTGTCCAAATTAAACTAAGCCAGAGTAACAACTCAAGGGCATGCCTGATAACTGAGGTGAAAAAAGCGTGTTAACTACAAAGTGCATCCATCAGCCAATTTCAATCCAGCTCCATAAAAGTTTGTGCTGAGACGATACAAATTTCATTTCCAATGTGATACAGGGGCGAAAATCATGGTGATGAAATACAAACAAGCAGCAAATCTAGCAAATAAAACACCCAAAACACTCAATAAACTTCAATCCCAATAAACTAGTATCAACAAACCAACTACGAATTGATGATATAGTAACGACAGAAGTCTCGATATCCGCCGATTTCAAACTCATCCAAAAATTTCTGCGAATCGTTTTTTGATTTCGGCGAGTACGGGAAAAAATTTAGCGCCGTTGGGAAGAAAATCAGAGAGCGGGGGGAGGGAGGATTGCAGGCCCACCGAACACTCGCCGCCGTCCGCCGCGAAAGCAGGCACCTGTGCTGGATTCAAAACCGTCGCCTTCTTCCTTCACAAAAACAAACATACTTAAGTCTGTGGTTCGCTTGATACAAATCTAGAAATATAATATAAGCAAAAAGGCTGAAGTGGCCAATTGCCCAATTTAGTTGCAGCAAGTGACTAAAAAGAAAGCAGTACAGTCTAAGCCTTAAGCTTGACAACGACAACGACGGCGACGCAAGAGCAAAAAACAACCACAGAAGCTTACACATATCACGAGGCTTGCACACAGTTTCTCTCCAGAAATGACACCACCGCTATACAGATCAGCACATGAAGGGAAGCAAAGCGGAAACCAACATCCATCAGCCACAGGATGAAACTAGTACTATGTGCGCTCCACGACCGGTACCACGAAAATCCTAATAAAAGTTCAAGAGGCGACGGACAGTCAAAGCGGCCGGCGAAATAATTTTGGCGCCCCAGATCAGATCCCCGGCAACATACGTCAGGGTGGAGCCGCCTGTCGTACCTTCGTGAACTCACGGACCCAGGCACGCACGGCCATGCCTCAGATCTGCCCCGGGCCAGAGCACAGCGGACCAAACCACCCACGGGCTGCCGCTAAGCAAACGAATCTATATCTCCGTTCTCCGACCACATTTCCGTTAAATAAAAGTTGATTATCGAGGAGCCGGGGGAGGATTTAGCAAACCTTGGGGTCAGGGTCGAACCGCGGTGAGGAGTGGACCATGCCGGTTGGTCTCTCCACTAGGGCTGGACACGAGCCGAGCCGAGCCGAGCTTGATCCGAGCCTGGCTTTGGCTCGCTCTGAAGCGGCTCGGCTCGGCTCGGCTCGGCTCGCTCAGCCAACGAGCCTAGTTCAGGCGGCTCGGCTCGTTTTAGGTGTGGCTCGGCTCAGACCGAGCCGGCTCGTAAGCCAGCTGCTCCAGAGCCTTTGTACCTATGTATATCAGTATATACTCCACAATCTTGATTCTTTTGCAGCAATTAAACTCATATTTTGGAAAACAAACAATTTATATTGCTAAAAATGAAACATCCAGCAATCTATTGTTTTAAGAAATGGTCATAGTAATGAAAAATAAGCTTTCTTCTATGAGTTCTTCTACGAAAATTGTAACAATGTAACAGACTAGAGAAAGAATTGGGCAGCATTTCTACTGTATTTTGGACAGAACTTCCTTTGATCTTTACACAACAAAACATCAAATATTGACAGCCAAACAAAGAAATTTTGTATAGCATAACACATCAAAACAACACACACACACATGAGCTTGGACACTCATCCTCTTCCACCTCCTCATGATCCTCCTCCGCTTGCTTATCATGTTCCGTTGCCTAGCACACCAAAACAACACACACACACACACACACACATGAGCTTGGACACACATTTATTTGACTTTTGGATAGCAAAAACAGCACATACATGAGCTTGCACAAATATATATTTGACTTCTCGATAGCAAAAACAGCACCTAGGTGAGCTTGCACAAACATATATTTGACATTTGTGTACCAAAAAGAGCACACACATGAGCTTGCACGAACATATATTCGACATTTAGGTACCAAAAACAGCACATATGAGCTTGGGCACACATAAATTTGACTCTCAAAAAGAAAAACAGCACATACACGAGCTTGCACAAATATATATTTTGCACCTACATACCTGGGAAGATGTAGCCTCCCTCTCATAGTAGTTTGCGTAGCCGGAGGCAACAGCGATTCCGGCATGCACCCCAGCGCCGGCGGGGTCAGGGAGACGTCATAGCAAAGGTTCCTTTTTTACCCTATACAACAACTCAACGATTGGGAAATTGCTGGAATCATTTGCCAGCTTCCTTGGCAGCCGCACAGTAGCTACTGCATTGCCCTTCCCATTCTCCTTCTGCATCCCCGAGACCGGCAACTTGCTCTTCATAATGGAGTCCAACGACCTTGTTTCTCCTTCTTCCCACCCGCCTTCCCCTTTTCTTTGTCCATTGTCTGCATACATCAGCAAACAACAAATGGTCAATCATCAACAACAATAAACTAATTAGACATGGAGTCTATGTAATTTTCCAGCAAGTAGATTATTTTTCAAGCTGCTATGCTACAACAAGTAGATCATCAACTAGGTCATCAACAGCAGAAAACTAATTACACATGGAATCAATGAAAATTTTGATCTATCCATCCATTCTGCCCTACAACTCCATCCATCCATGATCCATCCATCCGTCGCCGCTACATCTACCCGTACAGGCTATAATACATCCATCCATTCTGCCCTACAACTCCATCCATCCATGATCCATCCATCCGTCGCCGCTACATCTACCCGTACAGGCTATAATACATCCATCCATCTAGCCCAACGTAGATGTGGGAGTTCGGCCCTACATCCGTCCATCCATCTACCTGTCTGTATACATCTACCTGACTACATCCATCGATCCATTGATCCATCCATCAGATGTGTACTGGAAGTTCGAACTACATAACTACATCCATCGATCCATCCATCCATTGATCCATCACATGCGTACTACTGAAGTTCAGAGAGCTGCGGCTAGGGATTGGAAAGGAAGGAGGTACCTGCTCCGGCTCGTCATGTTCCACGAGAAACCAGGGGAGGCGCGTTCGTCTGCGTCCGGTGTGATGAGGAACGGTCGCGCCGCTCGTCGTCGTCGGTGCCGAGTCCGTTGTTGTCGGTGTGGCGAGGAAACGCGGCGTCGCTCGTCGCCGTCGATCCAGATCTGCGGCGTGGTGAGAGAGGGGCGAGGCGGCGCAGAGGAGAGAAAGGGAGAGACGAGAGACTGGCTTTGTGTTGCTCGTGCCCTAATGCTGCGCTAGCCATTGCGATGGACGATAGAATTGGGCTGGGCCGCAAGCGAGTCACCGAGCTGGACCGGCTGAAACTCGGCTCGGCTCGGTCGCGAAACGGGCCTATTTTCAGACCTCGGCCCGCTCGATTATCCTATCGAGCCGAGCTGGAGCGAGCTTCGGGCCGAGCCGAAAAGCTCGCTCGTACGTCCAGTCCTACTCTCCACCTGCAGTGAGCAAGCGCGCGCTTGGTCGGTCGGCTGGCGTTAGACGGTGAAGCAGTCACAGGTTTGCCCGGCTGCACGGGTAGATGGAGAGGTGAATCGAGGGCCAACTGTGGAGGCGGAGGGATGGTGAGAGCCAAAGTGAACAACGACGAGACGGAAAGGAACGCGAGGTGTCGTTGGAGGCTGGCTGTGAGTGGAGGAATTCTTCATCGGGGCCGGCGCTATATATATGCTCGGGCCGGACCTATCTTTGGAATTCTGCGCTATTGATGACAGATCGGACAGTGAAGAAGGGCCGGGTTGATAGGAAACGAGCCTAGGGTTGAAAATGCGAATGATAGGCAGGTGGTTGAAATTTGAAGACCGGAAGGGCGGGGCGGGAGAAATTGGTCCATTTTTTTTTGTTTGAGTTGTATTTTGTCCAAACGTTTCTTTTTTGAGTTGTATTTGGTCCAAAAGTGAAGGTTTCAATTCACCAAAAAATTCAAAATAACTATTATATTTAGCTGGGTTCCAGCTGCACGTTGCCATCAAATGTGAGGTCGAATATGTCACCCTTTTCTGAAATAGAGATTCCGAAACAGACATTAAGTGAAAGACCTTTAGATGTGAGTCAGTCTAGAATGGACTACATTAGCAATCATTCCCTGGAATAACCCAATTGGACGATACCTACTATCACTAGTAATTTCATGATGCAACAAGCTCATGTACATGGAAGAAAATAAGGATATACTATATGACATCCATACTACAAATCCAAGAGATAAGTACTACAACACAATGCCCCAAATATTATTATAAAAATAGATCATGTTAAGACAACTAATAACTTTTTATATTAAATATGGTCGTGCAATGATTGCTGCTCTACATTTTTTCAGATTATTCTTATTGAATTAAATTAATATACAGATATCATCAGCCATGAGTTACTATAGTTTTCTATACATTTGGATACTTCTAATACTGTCTAGAGCATCGATATACCAGAATTCAAGGCCGCGATCACCCGTGATATCTTGATAGAGATCAATGTTCATGCCCCCCTCGAGACAAAAACTACTGAAGCCGTCAGGGATTTGATTGCCAGTGGCCATTTTAGTTCAGTTCTAAAGGTTAAAACAAACTTTGTTCATGATATACTACAACAACTGTGCACTTGGATGACATCAGAGCATGGACTTTGATGATTTTTCAGCATCCTTCCATCCTTGATCCTGATTTCCTGAGTTTGGAATTTGCATATTTCACACTTCTTCTCTTTGCACTAAAAATTGTAAAAACACCGATGATTGAGCAATATTTTCTCTCTTCACCTCAAAACAATTATCTCAAACGCCACACCAAACAACATATTTATTAACTAATGGAGTAAACTGATTACATGATTTCTACTCAAAATACATTATGGTAACATAAGACAAGAGTACACCCCACACCGAAACAGAACACATGGCAAGAGTAAAAAGATTACGTGACGGGTAAAAACAAACAACATGATGATAAACAACACCACAGTAAAACCATTACATGGCAGTGACACACGAGAATAAGAATGAAAATACATTTGCAATTAAAACTTATATGATAGATAAATTCAGATTGCCTCTGGATTATGATGGCGCACGACTATGGGCTCTCGGTGCATATTACGCACAGCCGAGGCTAAACAGCAGGAGAATCAGAAAAATACCACGGCTTGGCGAAATTGTCATCAGTCCCTTCTATTGGAGCACTAGGAGTGACGGGAACGACAAATAGCTTGGGTTTCTTGAACACCAGAGGTGGCAAGACAGAGCACGTAGGGGTTCCCTTGAGGAGCTTAAGCAGCTTTCGGCCTGCGCCACGATCTGCATCCGTCAGATCGGCTGTTGTGTATGTGGAGCAGGTGTGTGCGCCGGTTGCAGGCTGGGACGTGCTCATGCTGGAAGCGGCATGTGCAGGAATAGGTATGCAGGCACCTGCGGGGTGTCGCCGGCCTTGCGCTTTAAAGGGGAAGGGAAAGTAAACTACCAGCTTGGGCGACGGTTGAGGCGGTGCTGTGGGGTCTGGTGGCAACGTAACGACCTGAAAGAGCAGAGCATTGTGATCGTGGCTGCGGTGCCTCGGTGCAGATATCACCTCGCGTACGTACGTTTCAGCCTCACTTCTTCCTCATGAACACCATGAAGAAACGCGTTCTGAACATCTAGCTGTCTTAAGCTCCAACCTCTGGAAATAGCAATGGACAAAACAAGACGAATAGTAGTTGCTTTAACAACAGGGCTAAAGGTATCATCATAATCAATTCCAAACCTTTGCTTGAAACCCTTTGCAACCAACCTTGCCTTATACCTGTCTATACTTCCATCAGATTTTCTTTTAATCTTGTATACCCACTTACAATCAATCACATTAGCACCATGTTGCGGTGGTACTAGATGCCAAGTCTGATTTTTTATAAGTGCATTATATTCATTGTCAATGGCTTCCTTCCAATCCTTGTTAGCGAGAGCATCATGCAGATTAATAGGTTCACAGTAGTGGCAAGGAAAGCACACTTAGTTGGATTATACTTTATTGTACCATCACTATATTGTTTTTCCTTGACAATACCTGATTGAGACCTTGTGTGTCGACGAAGAGGTGAAGAAGGCGCAAAAGATCCTGTTGTTGCAACGTTGCCCGCAGAAGATCTAGGCTAATGAGGCTCCTGATCCAAGGAAGATTGGGTCTGCTCCACATCCGACGCGCGGCCACGATCGACTCGCGAGTCGGAAGCAACTGGTGGGTCCCGCGTTGGCGCGACACGGTCAGCTGCTGGGCCCCCTGGAGACGTGGCAGCCGCGAACTCGCTACCCGCCATGCCTTGCCCGATGGGCGTCGCGGGGCATGCGAGCGCCGGTTGGCGCGACGCGCCTGGACTGGTGGGGTCCGCCTGGTCTGCGGTGCTGTCGGCCACCAGGGTGCGCTGCAACAACGAATCAGTGTGGGATCTCGCGCGGCCCAGCGATGCAGTCTGCCGTGGATCCGTCTGGGATTGTGCGTTGTCAGCCGAATCAGCACTGGAGGCCGTGCTTATTTTGTATGTGGTGCACATAAAATGACGACAGGAATCTGCACAAAAGGCATTAGAAACACAATTTTCTTTGGATTTTTGCACATGATCATGATCAGTTAATTCACCCCCGTGATCAAGAAGTGTAGCATAGTCTAGTAGAAGTGCTATTTCCGCACGAAGCAAAGCTCCCGCATTGGGATGAAGTGTGGAAAAAGGAAAGAGTGTCTCATCAAAGATAACATCACGAGAGATATAAATGCGTCCAGTAGATATTTCAAAACACTTGTATCCTTTATGAAGGTTACTGCACCCAATAAAGACACATTGTGTGGAGCCAAACTCAAGCTTGTGACGATTGTATGGACGTAAATTGGGATAATAAGCACACTCAATTTTTTTTTGAGGTAATTGTAATCTGGCTTTTGATGATACAACCGTTCTAAAGGAGTGGAGTTGATAATAACCTTACTGGGAAGGCGACTGATCTGATATGTAGCTGTGATAAAAGCCTCGTCCCAATACTTTAGGGGCATGGATGCATGAGCTAAAAGAGAGAGACCAACTTCAATGATATGACGGTGTTTGCGCTCAGCAGAGCCATTCTGCTGATGAGCATGAGGGCAAGACACATAGTGGGTGATCCCAATGCTACGGAAAAAGGAGTAAAGTTTCTCATACTCCCCTCCCCAGTCACTTTAGACTGATAATTTTTTTCTGTCAAACTGTCTCTCAACAAGTTTATGAAATTCTTGGAAGATGGAAAAGACTTCAGATTTATACTTAAGCAAATAAATCCATGTAAACTTGCTGTAATCATCAATGAAACTAACATAGTATTTTTTTTCTACCAAAAGAATCTCTGGCATGACCCCATACATCACTGAGAATAAGCTCTAAGGGAGCATGAGACACACTAGTGGACTTAGGATAAGGAAGCTCATGGCTCTTGGCACATTGACAGGCTTCACAAATAGACTCATTATTTGAACTATGTGACAAAGGAAGATTGTCTTTATTGCCTACTTGCCTAACTATGATTGATGAGGGATGTCCTAATCTTTGATGCCACCGTGCCAAAGAGGGCGTGATGACGGAGTAGACGTGATGACGCTTGAGGCTAAGTGCTTCAGGTGAGATGGGGTAGAGTCCTCCAATGCATCTACTGTGGTAGAGAAGTGCCCTCGTTGCCCGATCCTTGATGAAAAAAAATAACGAGGGTGAGTTTCAAAGAAGACATTGTTATCGGTGGCTAAACGAGACATAGAGGAAAGATTTTTGTCAGCTTGTGGAACATGGAGAACATCCCTAAGAACTAGATCACTTTGAAGATCAGGGGAATTAAGTGAAGCTTGAGCAATATGACAAATATCCATACCTCTGCCGCTAGCGGTGTGGATCTGGTCGCTGCTGTGATACGTCTCGCGAAGGGCAAGTTGCTCTAGCTCATTGGTGACGTGGTCCCTAGCACCAGAGTCAACATACCAGATGCCATCCCCTCCTTGCTCGCGCATAGCGGCTACAACCAAACGAGCATCCGAGACAAAATTTTCATCAAACCGATGCCAGCAATCAATGACCTCATGACCGGCCTTCTTGCAGAGTTGACAATGAGGGTGGCCACATGATGAAGAGTTGAGGCGGCCATGGTTGGAGTTGAAGCCGCCATCGCCATTGTTGGTGCTGTAGCCGCCACCCTCATTGTTGTTGACGTAGCCACCACCAGAGCGGGCACCATCGCCCGAATAAGCGCCATCTCCGCGATCACCACCATGGTTGGCGCCCTGGTGACCATGGCCACGGCCGCGACCCTGTTAAGGGGAGTATGCAGAAGATTGCCGTAGATCGCCGCCATGGAGGAGGGTGAGGCGGGCATCAAAGCTGAGCAGCTGGCTATGCAGCTTTGGAACCGTGAGGGGTTCCACCCATGGAGCAAGAGCAGAGACGACTGGATTGTAATCCATGTCGAGGCCAGCAAGGATCTTGGAGACGTACGATCTCAGGATCAGAGAGTGCCACAGCGGTGCACGCAACTTCATCGGTGAGGCTCTTGATTTTTCCAAGGTACTCTGCCATGGCCATGTTACTTTTTAATTTTAGGTTGGTGAGCTCGATGCGGGTGTTGATCGCCTGTGCTTGGCTCTGAGTAGCGAACATTTCATTGATGGCGCGCCACACCTCGCCCGGCTTCTGGAGCGTGCCAACCTGTGAAAGGATCTCGCGGGAAAAGGAACCCATCAAGTACCCTTGAACTTGTTGCTGCTGTGCATACCAGAGAGCTCGTGCAAAGTTGATGACTTGCTCTTCTTTGCTGTCCTTGGTGATGGTGAGAGTGGCCGGCGGTGGCGAGCTCTTCTCATCGAGGTAGTGCTCCATCTGAGCACCCTTGATCTGTGGCAGCACGATGGCCTTCCATAGCAGTGAGTTCCCCCTTGTCAGCTTCTCCCGTGGTGGCGATCCGTGGAAGGTACGGGTGGCTGTGGATGGGGAGGCAAAGGTGGAGGAGGAGGTGGTGGTGATTGCGCCCATGGTGCTGGGTGACATGGCGGAGGTGGTAGACATGATCTCTGTCGCAAAGGTAGCTAGATGCGATCTCTTTGAATCTAATGAGGAAGAGGCTCTGTTACCATGTGAAAGTATTTGGGAAGTATAGAACCCTTTGTCTCGGGCCGTATTGTATATATTTGGCAAAAGCCTTGGTACACAAGTTACAGAGAGAAATCAAGAGAGGTCAGAGAGATAGAGCAAACAGGTCGTTACAGAGAGATACGGGAGAAGAAGAGATAGAATTGAGGTACAAGTTAAACAACCTCTCCTATCCCTATAGAATTACTCTAAGACCCTTGAGGAGCTTAAGCAGCTTTCCGTCTGCGCCATGATCTGCATCCGTTGGATAGGCTGTTGTGGCTGTGGAGCAGGTGCGTGCACATGCACCGGCTGCAGGCTGAGACGTGCACGTGCCGGAAGCGGGATGTGCAGGAACGGGTATGCAGGCACCGGTGGGGTGTCTCTAGCAGGCGCTTCAAAGTGGAAGGAAGAGTAAACTACCAGCTTGGGCGGTGGTGGAGGCGGTGCTGTGGGGTCCGGTGAAAATTTAACAACCTGAAAGAGTGGTGCATGTGCGTCGTGACCGCGGCTGCGGTGCCTCGGTGCAGCAATCACCTCCATTACCAGTTTGGCCGGCGGAGGGTAGGGGAAGTTGAGCTTTGCCTTTGTGCCCTTCAGCTCCCTAGCCGCGAGGTCATAGGCGCACGCGGCGACCTCAGGGGACTGGTACGTCCCCAGCCACAACAATGTCTTCGTCACCGGGTGCTTCGTAACTGCGGTGAACTTGCCATCCCCCTTCTTTCTCACCCTAGTTAACCTGCTGTTCTCACCCACTGCTGCGGCTGCCATGGCCTATACCACAGTCGAACGGAGGTGGATGCACTTTGAGGTGGATGCCTGATGTGTGCAAGACGATGGGGTTTAACAGCGGGTCTTGCGCAGCCCAGCCTCCGGCATCAAGCCATGCATCGCATACGCACATTTCAGCCTCACTGGAACCACGCCACCCCACCATGAATAGGGAGTGGTTGTTAACACTGACAAAAAATATATATCATGGCGTGCACGTATAGAACCGCCTTACAGCTTGCATTGTTCCTTTTCACTTTGGGAAACGTTTATACCCGGCGCACTGGCTGAGTCTTCCGCCGGTCGCGCATGGGGCGTGCGATCTGTTTTTCCTTGTTGCGCCAAGTCGCTCGTCCACGCATCCAGGCCCACATGCAACACCCTCTTTCCCTCTTTCCTAGCCACGCATCTACGGCCTTATCCATCTGCCAACCGCTCTTCTTCCTCCCTAGCTCTTTCTCTCTCCACGAGCGACCAAAGCACACGCCATGCCGACGAAA
>NC_057813.1:677994055-678043773 GCF_018294505.1 Triticum aestivum | reverse complement strand
GGCCTAGTATAAGTTCCAACCGATGGAGAAAAAAGCTTCAACAGGCATGACAGAAAAGCTTCAATCCTCATGGAAAAGCTGGAAGCAGCTACGAAAAAAGCTTCAACCGACCATGAAAAAAGCTTCAAGCTAGAGCCAACAATGGTTATGACGGCGAGGCTACGACGGGTTGACGGCAAGGAGCTGCACGCGATTTTTTGCTGCAATCGACAACGGGAAAAGCTACAACCGGTGCCACGTCTTGCTACTCCCGGCAAAACCCGACGAAGGTTGAATCAAATCGTGGTCGGCGCCGTGACTGTCGACATGAATGGTTGTAGCGATTCCTGTCACCGGTCGTAGCAAAAATGAACCATGGTTGAAGCAAAATATATCTGCACTTGGATGATGAAGGAGAAAAGATTGGCTGGGCGTGGCCATGGCGACAGGGCTGCGGCGAGGGACAGCGGCGGAGCTACAACCTGAGCTTCACCCGTCGCTGCTGAGAGCTACAACCGCAGGCGCAGCTATTTCATGGGTCAAGGCGGCGACGAGGACAGACGGCGAAGATGGGGACTGGCGACGAGGACAGCCGACGAGGATGGGGACCGGCGACGAGGACGGCCAGCGGGAGTGGGGACCGGCGACGAGGTCAGGCACCGGAGGGGAGAGGACGCACGCGCCGAGTGGGAGATGTGATTTCCAGCGAGAGGAAGAAGAAGCTGCGGGGCAAACCCTTTTTTTTTCGCCAGATCCAATGGCCCACGCGGCTCAAATCCAATGGCCCTGACGCGACCGGCCGAACGGTTGGGCCGGTGCAGATTAGTGCCCTTTCACTTTTGTTTGGTTGTATTTCTCCTAGCTTATACTGTTATACACGCACTGCTTTCCAGCTCCGCCGTTTCTATTACCAGGAGACTAGTTTCTTGCTGATTAACACGATCACCACCCAAAAGCAAAGGTTATTAACACGACAAAAGATATATGCCATGGCGTGTACGTGAAGGGATCAAGTACACTAGTAGTCTAGTACAGCTTGCATTGCTGATTTTTGTGATTTCGCGCGCGTCCTCGGCCGAAAAGCGCCGTATACAGGCACGTTACACGTCAGCCTAGCCTATCATCTGATGCACCATATGGGATGAGACATAGATTACGTGCGCTTAGCTGGTGTGAACCACACTTTTCTGCTGCTTATACATATATTGTGTGAGGTATGTCTTTTCTTAAACGATGGTTGTCTTTTCTTCTAATGCATTTCTTTCCAACGTGGTTAAGCATCATTGTTAAGTTAATACGGCGAAACATGGAACAGTGGCATTTAGCGGGAGCCAAAGCTTATAGAGACCCCATTCGGGGATTTAGATGCGAGATATTATTTTTACCCCTTTTGGCTTTCTCTTTTCCCTTTAGTCCCGTGTTGCTCTTATCTTAGTCTTTGATCTTTTGATCAACTCTTGTAAGATGTCTGTTCTCTGCTAAACTATTGAAGCCAGCCAAGATGGATCTTTAAAAAAAAAATCATTGTTACGTTAGAAATTTAACGGTTAAAGGAATTTTCAAAATAAATTAAGTCATTTCTTCTGATAAAAACACATCTCAAGTCAGATTTTTAGATTAGTATTCGGTATTTCTATTTTTATCATTCCCATAAACTTATCTCCAAAAAGTTTTGGAGCATTGTAGAGTTTTTCAAGAAAAAAAAAGCTTTAGGGTATCTTCAACGCTATCCACTCATACAGAAATGGTATCCATCCACGACAATAACACAGGAGCCGGCCATCCAACCCTATCCATGAAATGTCTGGACACATTTTAAGCGATATTTGAACAAACCAGACGATCATTTAAACAAGACCAATTTCAAGACATTTTTAACATATTTCATTTAACAAAAGTGTACATGACATTTTTAACATAAAATGTAAACCTAGTCTAAATCTTCGCCAATTGTGGAAGCGTTCGTGTTCCATATCCTGTCTTTCTCAGGTCCGACATCTTTGCCAGGCCAGAGCTCTACGATGTTCAGCTACGGGTCACCGGCGAGGAAGAATAAGACATGGGACACAGATATGCCCACATGGAATGCGGACGCCTACGTCTCTCATATGTCCTACTCTTCCTTGTCGAATTCCGCTGCTTGGACATAGCTAGTCGATGTGAGGTTCATGATAGACTTGGACGGGCTAGACTCGTGGTCGTTGTGGCCCACGTGAACTGTGGGTGATGCAGATCTACCAATGTCCCCGTTCGTGATCGCCTAAGCTACCACGCCCGCCTCCACCATGATTGCGTTGCAGCCAACGCAAGCGCTACACATGGTCTCGCAGAACGCTCCCTTCTCGTCGACAAAGATCGGCTACTCCGAGGCCATGGCCGCTGTGGTCGTGAACCCACCATAGATTTGGTCCTCAGCCAGCCAGGGATGCGTGAGGAGGGTGAGGTAGGAGCCTGGCTCCTGCGCCAGCCAAAACATCGACACTGGCAGTGCTGCCTGCTTGTCCATCATGACGATGTTGAAGTGCGGTTGCATGCATGGACTGGCACTGGCGGGGGTGCCGGATCGTCGTCATCTCTCACCTTCGGCAAGCCAACTTCTATCCGTCGCGCATGACAATGCTGCTAGTCGGCCGCAAGGCTGACAAACTGGTGCTTCTGCTCCGTCGAGAGGTTCTCCCACTTCGATATAGAGCTCGCCATGGCAGAGTTGGTGCATGAAGGAGGAACTAAAATGGACGTGGCGTGGTCCGGATCAAGCTGTGCGCGACCACATATAAATACCAGGCACCGACTAAACCAAACATCGAGTTATTTCAGTGCAGGCACCAAAGTGGGTTTCTCGGCTATCCCGCTTATTTAATGTCGACATGCAGACAGACGGGTAGCCGGTCTCAATGCGGTAGAGAGTCGCCTCGTCGCCCCATCCGGTCACTAATACTTCCCAAACATATCTACTTTTCCAACCACTTTTACTCTTGTTTTGAACTATAATTTTCATGATTTGAATGGAACTAACCTGGACTGATGATGTTTTCGGGAAGAATTGCCATGGTGTTATTTTTGCACCGAAATAAAAGTTCTTGGATGGGGCTAAAACTTTACGGAGAATATTTTTAGAATATATAAATAATATTGGCGAAGAGAATAACGAGAGGGAGGCCACCATGGCACACCCACCCCCCTAGGGCGCGCCTGGCAGGCTTGTGCGCCCCTGGTAGCTCCGGCAACCCTAACTCCAACTCTATAAATACCTATTCATCCAAAAAACAGAGAGATGTAATCATCGCGTTTTACGATATGAAGCCGCCGCCACCTCCTGTTCTTCATCGGGAGGGCTGATCTGGATGATTACTTAGCCGTATCAACCTGCTTGTTAGGTCTCCTATCGAGAAAAAGAGAAAGTGGCTTGAGCAAAAGTAAACAAAGTGTAAATATGAGAATTATAAGTTATCAATGTTAAACTACTCAAGTTACTATAGAATCACTCCAAAAATTACCATACATTGATGATGAAGCTAAAAAGAAAAAGGAAAGACAATGAGAGCTCACCTGCGTGAATATTGCTTCTGCTGACTGAGGGGTGGAATGCTCTCACTGGTGCCCTTATCGGTGAACCGAATACCAAGCTCTTGTACGACAATGATCTTGATATGGTAATCCATTTAAGCTTCCGATAGTATGGCAGAGTCAATTGGTGCAACTGGTGGTGGCGGAGAAGATACCTTGAATTTCTTGCGTCTTGTGTAAGTCTTATCCAAAGCCTTCACAAGAGAAGCACCATAGCCCTTGAAGGAAGATTCTTTGCCCACCTCAACCCTCTTGTCTGCCATATCTGGCTGGCTAAGCATGCCTTCCCCTCCTTCAACTAATGTCGTGCGAAAAGGTTCACTAAGCATAATTTGCGACTCAAGAACATGTTCAATCCTCACACTTGTTGGCGTGCCTTCATCATTTGCTGCTCCGCTGGACAACACATTTGCATTTGTTGTAGCACTGTCTTGGACGTCTACATAGGCTTCCCTACTGCCTGAAGAATCATAGGCTCCTTCTTGAGCACGAAAAACAATTCGATAGTCTCCATCATCATCGGAGTAGCCATCGTTATCGTCACCATCATCGTGGCTCTTATCGTTGGTATATGACTCATGAACAAGTTGTTTGCCAGGAAGCAAGCTGAAAGAAGCCTTGTTTCTATCTGTAGGGGACTTCAACTTCATCAAAGAAGCTACCTCCTGAATTGCTGCATCTCCTTTGCGTTTCCTTTTCATTGTGCCCTGTCGCTTAGAAGAGGAGGAATACAGTTAAAAATGTCCCACAATTTTTTTTGAAAAAAATATAGAAATACCAGAGGGCATAGTAACCTTCATAATTAAAGTATAGAAACACCACAAGAAAAATCGTACCACCCCTTTCAAATGTACATGATGAAAAATACCCAGAAACAACTTTGTGAAATTTGCTACTACATCGTAATTTATACACAACTGTCCTGGAAACAACAATTTGACAGTCATAGTCATGAACAAAATTTACTTATGTAATATCAACGAAAATGTGCTAAATTATCAATGAGAAAAGAGGAAAGGTAAATAATAGTACAACACATACCGGTTGGTAGACTTGCTAATACTTGGCGAGAGTATAGACCATAGCCATAAAACAAAAGTGCAGAAACACATCGTGAACACATAGCAACAAAAGAACTGCAGTGATGCGCGTTGACTAACAAAAATAAAATTAATTTTTGGCATGAACGAAAATTAAGAGACTAGTAATTTTGCTACAGCAGGCATGCCCATTTCCAAAGGAGAAATATGATAACTACTATATATCCGACGAGTTGAAAAAACAAATCCCAGAGCTTACAGACCTTGGTACATTAGAATAGCAATCACGGTAAAATATTAGGACATTGAGCACTATGAACTGACAAATGGTCTACAATTGTGAGGCTACAAACCTGATTAATAAGATGCAATAGGACTGATAACTATAAAACATGAAATATGGCGATAACTAGCAGTGGATAAATTACTGCACATAATGTGAGGAAAATATGTGTCCAAATTAAACTAAGCCAGAGTAACAACTCAAGGGCATGCCTGATAACTGAGGTGAAAAAAGCGTGATAACTACAAAGTGCATCCATCAGCCAATTTCAATCCAGCTCCATAAAAGTTTGTGCTGAGACGATACAAATTTCATTTCCAATGTGATACAGGGGCGAAAATCATGGTGATGAAATACAAACAGGCAGCAAATCTAGCAAATAAAACACCCAAAACACTCAATAAACTTCAATCCCAATAAACTAGTATCAACAAACCAACTACAAATTGATGATATAGTAACGACAGAAGTCTCGATATCCGCCGATTTCAAACTCATCCAAAAATTTCTGCGAATCGTTTTTTGATTTCGGCGAGTACGGGAAAAAATTTAGCGCCGTTGGGAAGAAAATCAGAGAGCGGGGGGAGGGAGGATTGCAGGCCCACCGAACACTCGCCGCCGTCCGCCGCGAAAGCAGGCACCTGTGCTGGATTCAAAACCGTCGCCTTCTTCCTTCACAAAAACAAACATACTTAAGTCTGTGGTTCGCTTGATACAAATCTAGAAATATAATATAAGCAAAAAGGCTGAAGTGGCCAATTGCCCAATTTAGTTGCAGCAAGTGACTAAAAAGAAAGCAGTACAGTCTAAGCCTTAAGCTTGACAACGACAACGACAGCGACGCAAGAGCAAAAAACAACCACAGAAGCTTACACATATCACGAGGCTTGCACACAGTTTCTCTCCAGAAATGACACCACCGCTATACAGATCAGCACATGAAGGGAAGCAAAGCGGAAACCAAAATCCATCAGCCACAGGATGAAACTAGTACTATGTGCGCTCCACGACCGGTACCACGAAAATCCTAATAAAAGTTCAAGAGGCGACGGGCAGTCAAAGCGGCCGGCGAAATAATTTTGGCGCCCCAGATCAGATCCCCGGCAACATACGTCAGGGTGGAGCCGCCTGTCGTACCTTCGTGAACTCACGGACCCAGGCACGCACGGCCATGCCTCAGATCTGCCCCGGGCCAGAGCACAGCGGACCAAACCACCCGCGGGCTGCCGCTAAGCAAACGAATCTATATCTCCGTTCTCCGCCCACATTTCCGTTAAATAAAAGTTGATTATCGAGGAGCCGGGAGAGGATTTAGCAAACCTTGGGGTCAGGGTCGAACCGCGGTGAGGAGTGGACCATGCCGGTTGGTCTCTCCACTAGGGCTGGACACGAGCCGAGCCGAGCCGAGCTTGATCCGAGCCTGGCGTTGGCTCGCTCTGAAGCGGCTCGGCTCGGCTCGGCTCGGCTCGCTCAGCCAACGAGCCTAGTTCAGGCGGCTCGGCTCGTTTTAGGTGTGGCTCGGCTCAGACCGAGCCGGCTCGTAAGCCAGCTGCTCCAGAGCCTTTGTACCTATGTATATCAGTATATACTCCACAATCTTGATTCTTTTGCAGCAATTAAACTCATATTTTGGAAAACAAACAATTTATATTGCTAAAAATGAAACATCCAGCAATCTATTGTTTTAAGAAATGGTCATAGTAATGAAAAATAAGCTTTCTTCTATGAGTTCTTCTACGAAAATTGTAACAATGTAACAGATTAGAGAAAGAATTGGGCAGCATTTCTACTGTATTTTGGACAGAACTTCCTTTGATCTTTACACAACAAAACATCAAATATTGACAGCCAAACAAAGAAATTTTGTATAGCATAACACATCAAAACAACACACACACACATGAGCTTGGACACTCATCCTCTTCCACCTCCTCATGATCCTCCTCCGCTTGCTTATCATGTTCCATTGCCTAGCACACCAAAACAACACACACACACACACATGAGCTTGGACACACATTTATTTGACTTTTGGATAGCAAAAACAGCACATACATGAGCTTGCACAAATATATATTTGACTTTTCGATAGCAAAAACAGCACCTAGGTGAGCTTGCACAAACATATATTTGACATTTGTGTACCAAAAAAAGCACACACATGAGCTTGCACGAACATATATTCGACATTTAGGTACCAAAAACAGCACATATGAGCTTGGGCACACATAAATTTGACTCTCAAAAAGAAAAACAGCACATACACGAGCTTGCACAAATATATATTTTGCACCTACATACCTGGGAAGATGTAGCCTCCCTCTCATAGTAGTTTGCGGAGCCGGAGGCAACAGCGATTCCGGCACGCACCCCAGCGTCGGCGGGGTCAGGGAGACGTCATAGCAGAGGTTCCTTTTTTACCCTATACAACAACTCAGCGATTGGGAAATTGCTGGAATCATTTGCCAGCTTCCTTGGCAGCCGCACAGTAGCTACTGCATTGCCCTTCCCATTCTCCTTCTGCATCCCCGAGACCGGCAACTTGCTCTTCATAATGGAGTCCAACGACCTTGTTTCTCCTTCTTCCCACCCGCCTTCCCCTTTTCTTTGTCCATTGTCTGCATACATCAGCAAACAACAAACGGTCAATCATCAACAACAATAAACTAATTAGACATGGAGTCTATGTAATTTTCCAGCAAGTAGATTATTTTTCAAGCTGCTATGCTACAACAAGCAGATCATCAACTAGGTCATCCACAGCAGAAAACTAATTACACATGGAATCAATGAAATTTTTTATCTATCCATCCATTCTGCCCTACAACTCCATCCATCCATGATCCATCCATCCGTTGCCGCTACATCTACCCGTACAGGCTATAATACATCCATCCATTCTGCCCTACAACTCCATCCATCCATGATCCATCCATCCGTCGCCGCTACATCTACCCGTACAGGCTATAATACATCCATCCATCTAGCCCTACGTAGATGTGGGAGTTCGGCCCTACATCCGTCCATCCATCTACCTGTCTGTATACATCTACCTGACTACATCCATCGATCCATTGATCCATCCATCAGATGTGTACTGGAAGTTCGAACTACATAACTACATCCATCGATCCATCCATCCATTGATCCATCACATGCGTACTACTGAAGTTCAGAGAGCTGCAGCTAGGGATTGGGAAGGAAGGAGGTACCTGCTCCGGCTCGTCATGTTCCACGAGAAACCAGGGGAGGCGCGTCCGTCTGCGTCCGGTGTGATGAGGAACGGTCGCGCCGCTCGTCGTCGTCGGTGCCGAGTCCGTTGTTGTCGGTGTGGCGAGGAAACGCGGCGTCGCTCGTCGCCGTCGATCCAGATCTGCGGCGTGGTGAGAGAGGGGCGAGGCGGCGCAGAGGAGAGAAAGGGAGAGACGAGAGACTGGCTTTGTGTTGCTCGTGCCCTAATGCTGCGCTAGCCATTGCGATGGACGATAGAATTGGGCTGGGCCGCAAGCGAGTCACCGAGCTGGACCGGCTGAAACTCGGCTCGGCTCGGTCGCGAAACGGGCCTATTTTCAGACCTCGGCCCGCTCGATTATCCTATCGAGCCGAGCTGGAGCGAGCTTCGGGCCGAGCCGAAAAGCTCGCTCGTACGTCCAGTCCTACTCTCCACCTGCAGTGAGCAAGCGCGCGCTTGGTCGGTCGGCTGGCGTTAGACGGTGAAGCAGTCACAGGTTTGCCCGGCTGCACGGGTAGATGGAGAGGTGAATCGAGGGCCAACTGTGGAGGCGGAGGGATGGTGAGAGCCAAAGTGAACAACGACGAGACGGAAAGGAACGCGAGGTGTCGTTGGAGGCTGGCTGTGAGTGGAGGAATTCTTCATCGGGGCTGGCGCTATATATATGCTTGGGCCGGACCTATCTTTGGAATTCTGCGCCATTGATGACAGATCGGACAGTGAAGAAGGGCCGGGTTGATAGGAAACGAGCCTAGGGTTGAAAATGCGAATGATAGGCAGGTGGTTGAAATTTGAAGACCGGAAGGGCGGGGCGGGAGAAATTGGTCCATTTTTTTTTGTTTGAGTTGTATTTTGTCCAAACGTTTCTTTTTTGAGTTGTATTTGGTCCAAAAGTGAAGGTTTCAATTCACCAAAAAATTCAAAATAACTATTATATTTAGCTGGGTTCCAGCTGCACGTTGCCATCAAATGTGAGGTCGAATATGTCACCCTTTTCTGAAATAGCGATTCCGAAACAGACATTAAGTGAAAGACCTTTAGATGTGAGTCAGACTAGAATGGACTACATTAGCAATCATTCCCTGGAATAACCCAATTGGACGATACCTACTATCACTAGTAATTTCATGATGCAACAAGCTCATGTACATGGAAGAAAATAAGGATATACTATATGACATCCATACTACAAATCCAAGAGATAAGTACTACAACACAATGCCCCAAATATTATTATAAAAATATTTCATGTTAAGACAACTAATAACTTTTTATATTAAATATGGTCGTGCAATGATTGCTGCTCTACATTTTTTCAGATTATTCTTATTGAATTAAATTAATATACAGATATCATCAGCCATGAGTTACTATAGTTTTCTATACATTTGGATACTTCTAATACTGTCTAGAGCGATCGATATACCAGAATTCAAGGCCGCGATCACCCGTGATATCTTGATAGAGATCAATGTTCATGCCCCCCTTGAGACAAAAACTACTGAAGCCGTCAGGGATTTGATTGCCAGTGGCCATTTTAGTTCAGTTCTAAAGGTTAAAACAAACTTTGTTCATGATATACTACAACAACTGTGCACTTGGATGACATCAGAGCATGGACTTTGATGATTTTTCAGCATCCTTCCATCCTTGATCCTGATTTCCTGAATTTGGAATTTGCATATTTCACACTTCTTCTCTTTGCACTAAAAATTGTAAAAACACCGATGATTGAGCAATATTTTCTCTCTTCACCTCAAAACAATTATCTCAAACGCCACACCAAACAACATATTTATTAACTAATGGAGTAAACTGATTACATGATTTCTACTCAAAATACATTATGGTAACATAAGACAAGAGTGCACCCCACACCGAAACAGAACACATGGCAAGAGTAAAAAGATTACGTGACGGGTAAAAACAAACAACATGATGATAAACAACACCACAGTAAAACCATTACATGGCAGTGACACACGAGAATAACAATGAAAATACATTTGCAATTAAAACTTATATGATAGATAAATTCAGATTGCCTCTGGATTATGATGGCGCACGACTATGGGCTCTCGGTGGATATTATGCACAGCCGAGGCTAAACAGCAGGAGAATCAGAAAAATACCACGGCTTGGCGAAATTGTCATCAGTCCCTTCTATTGGAGCACTAGGAGTGACGGGAACGACGAAGAGCTTGGGTTTCTTGAACACCAGAGGTGGCAAGACAGAGCACGTAGGAGTTCCCTTGAGGAGCTTAAGCAGCTTTCGGCCTGCGCCACGATCTGCATCCGTCAGATCGGCTGTTGTGTATGTGGAGCAGGTGTGTGCGCCGGCTGCAGGCTGGGACGTGCTCATGCTGGAAGCGGCATGTGCAGGAATTGGTATGCAGGCACCTGCGGGGTGTCGCCGGCCTTGCGCTTTAAAGGGGAAGGGAAAGTAAACTACCAGCTTGGGCGACGGTTGAGGCGGTGCTGTGGGGTCTGGTGGCAACGTAACGACCTGAAAGGGCAGTGCATTGTGATCGTGGCTGCGGTGCCTCGGTGCAGATATCACCTCGCGTACGTACGTTTCAGCCTCACTTGAACCTCGCCGCGTCACCATGAACGGAGTGTGGTTATTAACACTGACAAAAAAAAATATATCATGGTGTGCACGTATAGAACCGCCTTGCAGTTTGCATTGTTCCTTTTCACTTTTATTTGGTTGTATTTTTCCCAGCTTATACTATTATACACACACCGCTTTCTCGCTGATTAACACGACAAAAGATATATGCGATGGCCTGTACGTAAAGGGGTCAAGCACACTAGTACATCTTTCATTGCTGATTTTACTATGGCGCGTCCTCGGTCGAAAAGCGCCACATACGGGCACGTTACACGTCAGCCAAGCTATCATCTGATGCACCAGATTGGACAGAGACCTAGATTACGTGCGCTTAGCTGATGTGAGGGCATGTACAATACATAGCCACAAGGTGATGCCTCACATGCCACGTAGGATCGGATATGACGTAAAGTAGGTTTGGATAGGGAAGCGGGATCCTCTCCAGGAGGTGGGTGCTTGAAGAGAAAAAGTGTGGTCCGGTGACAAAAGCTGAAAAGGTTGAAGTGAAAAGTAGAGATACATGTGTACTAAAGTCTTTATTTTCTATTTCTTAATGAGGCCCACTAGTGATAGCTTGCATTGGGGAGAAAAAATAAATGTAGGTGCCTCAAATTACTTTTTGTCATGGGGCATATGTATCCATATGCCACCATTGTACATGCCGTGAACCACACTTTTCTGCTGCTTATACATGTATTGTGTGAAGTTTGTCTTTTCTTAAACGGACGTTGTTGTTTCTTCTAATGATTTCTTTCCAACGTGGTTAAGCATCAATATTAAGTTAGAAATTTAAGTGTCTACGGAATTTTTAAAATAAATTAAATTATATTTTCTGTTAAAAACACATCTCAAGTCAGATTGTTAGATTCACCCTAAAAAAAGTCAGATTGTTAGATTAATATTAGGTATTTCTATTTTTAACATTTCCATAAACATATCTTCAGAAAGTCTTGTAGCATTGTAGAGTTTTTCTAGAAAAAAGGCTTTCGGATATCGTCAACGCTATCCCCTAAAGCGGACCTAGCTAGTGTCCAACCACGATAGTGATACAGGAGCCGGCCATCCAACCCTATCCATCATACATCTAGTCACATTTTAAATGGTATTTGAACAAACCAACCGATCATTTAAGCCGGACCAATTTCATGACATTTTTAACATATTTCATTTAACAAAAGTGTACATGACATTTTTTAATATAAAATGTTAACTTAGTCGAAATCTTCGCCAGCCGTGGAGGCGTCCATGTTCCATGTACTTTCTTCCCCATGTCCAGCATCTTTGCCGGTTCTGCGCTCCGGGAAGTGAAGCTGGTAGTCGCCGGCCATAAAGAATAAGACATGGGCCACGGACATGCCCGCAAGGACACGAGCGCATCCGTCTCCCATGTGCTACTCTTCTTTGTTGAATTCCATTGCTTGGACGTCGCCCATCGATGTAAGGTCCACGATAGATGTGGACGGGCCGGACTCGTGGTCGTTGTGGCTCGATGGGAACCGTGGGTGATGCGGAGCACTGCATGTGGTTTCGTAAAGGTATCAAGTACACTAGTACAACATGTATTGCTGATTTTACTGCTTTCATCGCTTTGCCGTTTCTGTTCTCGCGCGGATGCATGCGTCTCCTCGGCCGAGCGCGCGCTCTCGTACCTAAAAGGCGCCGGATACGGGCACGTTACACGTCAGTCTAGCTTATCATCTGATGCCCCGGATGAGGATGAGGTAATCAGACCTAGATTACGTGTGCTTAGCTGATGGGAACCACACTTTTCTGCTGCCTATACATATATTGTGTGAAGTTTGTCTTTTCTTAAACGAATGTTGTCTTTTCTTCCATTGCATTTCTTTCCAACGTGGCTAAGCATCATTGCTAAGTTAGGCATTTAACGGATTAAGTAATTTTCAAAATAAATTAAATTATTTATTCCGATAAAAAAACATCAAGTCTGATTGTCAGATTAATATTCCGTATTTCTATTTTTCTCATTTCCGTAAACGTATCTCCAAAAAGTCTTTTGGCATTTTAGAGTTTTTCAAGAAAAAGGGCATTAGGGTATCTTCAACGCTATCCTCTAAGACGGAGATAGTATCCTCATCCAAAAGTATTATACAGATAGTTCAACAATAGTTTTACACAATAGCCGTGAGCTCACACCAAGCGACAACACACGACCTCATGTCACCTGCAGCTGCTGAACTCCACTTGCTACCTCATAGACCTAACCCTCCATTGTTCCGCATGCTCGCTCAGCCGCTTTTGCCGCCACCAGTGGCATTGAATTCATGACTAAGGTTTTTCTCAATTGCTCATGGCCTAGTTGTATTGCGCATGTTTTCATCTGTTTTTAACTTTTTACAGTGGAAGTGTCTCGATTTATTTATATATTGACTATAGTAGACATGAAGACTAGATGTGTGCTGGACTAGGTTGTGGACTGTGTTCCAAATATTTGTGGGCACCATATTCTGACACTGAATCTGCCCATGTTGTAATATAACAAGTTAAGCACCAATTTAAGTTATAGAATGGTGAAGGGGTCAACTGATTGTTTAATTTCGGGTTGATTCCTTCACCCAGATTTGTACAACTGTTCTCTCTCTTAGTTCCTTGGTTTTCTGGAGAGTACTTATTGCTGTTCTTGTGTAAACATTATTTGATTTTCACATGAAAACTTCCTTACTCATAAAAATAGCAACAATGCCTACTGAAACAAGTGGGCTGGTTGAGATGTTCCATGATTCCCTTATAACGACTTCAAAGAGCGGTGTGTCGTGACCATGGCTGCGGTGCCTCGGTGCAGCGATCACCTCCTTAACCAGTCTGGTCGGCGGAGGGTAGGGGAAGTTGAGCTTTGCCTTTATGCCCTTCAGCTCCCTAGCCGCGAGGTCGTAGGCGCACGCAGTGACCTCGGGGGAAGAGTACGTCCCCAGCCACAACTGTGTCTTCGTCACCGGGTGCTTGATCGTTGCCATGAACTTGCCCTCCCCCGTCTTTCTCACTACAGTTAACTTGCTGTTCTCACCCGCCGCTGCGGCTGCCATGGCCTTCACGACAGTCGAACGGAGGCAGATGCCCTTTGAGGTAGATGCGGGATGTGTGCAAGACGATAGATTTTAATAGCGGGTTTTGCGCAGCTTACCTAGCCGGCATCATGCCGTGCGTCGCGTACGTACGTTTCAGCTTCACTGGAACCACGCCGCCTCACCAGAAATGGAGAGTGGTTATGAACACTGACAAAAAATACATATGATGGCGTGCACGTAAAGCTTGCATTGTTACTTTTCACTTTTGTTTTGGTTGTATATCTCCTACTCCCTCCGTCCCATAATATAAGAACATTTTTGATACTAGTATTAAAACGTTCTTATATTATGGGTCGGAGGGAGTAGCTTATACTCGTATACACGTTGCTGGTCAGGCGTCTGCTTTCTCGCGCGTCCTCGCTTGGAACGGAACACGACAAAAGATATATACCATGGCGTGTACGCAAAGGGATTAAGTACACTAGTACAGCTTGCATTGCTGATTTTACTGCTTTCATCGCTTTGCCGTTTCTGTTCTCGCGCAGATGCATGCGTCTCCTCGGCCGAGCGCGCGCTCTCGTACCTAAAAGGCGCCGGCTACGGGCACGTTTCACGTCAGTCTAGCTTATCGTCTGATGCCCCGGATGAGGATGAGGTGATCAGACCTAGATTACGTGTGCTTAGCTGATGGGAACCACACTTTTCTGCTGCTTATACATATATCATGTGAAGTTTGTCTTTTCTTAAACGAGTGTTGTCTTTTCTTCCATTGCATTTCTTTCCAACGTGGCTAAGCATCATTGCTAGGTTAGGAATTTAACGGTTTAAGTAATTTTCAAAATAAATGAAATTATTTTTTCGGATAAAAAAACATCTCAAGTCAGATTGTCAGATTAATATTCGGTATTTGTATTTTTATCATTTCCGTAAATGTATCTCCAAAAATTCTTATAGCATTCTAGAGTTTTTCAAGAAAAAAGGCTCTAGGGTATCTTGAACGCTATCCCATAAAACGGACATTAGTATCTGTCCACGGACAGTGATACAGGAGTTGGCCATTCAACCCTATCCATCAAACGTCCGGTCATACTTTAAACGGTATTTGAACAAACTGGATGATCCTTTAAACCGGTCTAAATTCATGACATTTTTTGCATATTTCATTTTAAAAAGTGTACATGACATTTTTTAACATAAAATATTAATCTAGTCTAAATCTTCGCTAGGCGTGGAGGCGTCCTTGTTCCATGTCCCGTCTTCCCCATGTCCGGCATCTTTGCCGGGCCTGAGCTCCACGAAGTGAAGTTGTGGCTCACCGGCGATGAAGAGTAAGAAATGGGACACGGGCATGCCCACATGGGATACGGACCCCTTCTTCTCCCATGTCCTACTCTTCCTTGTCGAATTCCGTTGCTTGGATGTCGTCGGTCATTGTGAGATCCAAGATGGACGTGGAATGGGCCAGACTCGTTGTCCTTGTGGCCCGACGGGAACCGCGGGTGACGCGGAGCTGCCGATGTAACCGTTCCCGTTCGCGATCGCCTAAGCCGTCGTGCTCGCCTCCATTGTTACCGCGTTGCAGCCGGCACAAGCGCTGCACGTGCTCCCGTAAAGCCCTACCTGTTGTTCGACGAAGTTCGGCTTCTCCGAGGCCATGGCCGCCGTGGCCTCCCCGCTTGCGAAGTCCCCATAGATTTTGGCCCTCAGCCAGCCGGTAATGCGGGAGGTTGGAAAGGTTGTAGCCTTGCTCCTCCAGCGCCAGCCAAAACATCAACACTGGTGGTGTCGGCTGCTCCTCCGTCATGAAGATGTTGAAGTGTGGTTTCGCCATGGACTTGTGTGAGCGGGGGCGCCGGCTCATCGTCACGTCGTCGTCTCTCACCTCCGGCGAACCAGCCTCTATTCGTCACACATGACAGTGCTGCTAGTCAGCCGCAAGCCTAGGCAACTCATGCTTCTTCTCAGCCAAGAGGGTCTCCCACTTTGCTCTAGAGCTTGTCATGGCAAAGGTGGTGCACAGAGGAACGGAAATGGACATGGTGTGGTGCGGATCATGTTGTGTGCGGCCACGTATAAATAAAGGGCATCGACCAAGCCAAACATCAAGTTGTTTCAGTGCAGACACTGGACTGGGTTTCTCGGCTATCACGTCTGTTTAATGTCGACACATAGATAGATGAATAGCCGACATCAATGCAGTAGATAGTCATCTCGTCACCCCATCCGGTCACGTCTCTCCGGCATTGAACAGGCGTGGAGACCATGACGTGACGGGGGTGGCGCACTCAGCCAACACTCCCATTCAATGATGGCTCAAGTGACCGGTCGCGTCCCCTCTAGGCTGGCCTGAATGTAGCGTGGAGAGTGGAGATGCAGTTGCGCCGGAGATGGCGCGTGCTCGAGAGAATATTTTGATTGGACCGGGGTGCCGAACTAGTACGTTGTGGGGGTTTGTAAGCCTGCTCACCTCCCCCTGGTTTGCATCCAGTTGGTGGGATTTCGGACAAGCCAATGCATCCGCACATCAATGGGTACATCGTGGATGGCTTGCTGCTCCAAGACACCTCGATGCCCTTAGTATTTACAGATAGCCGGCATACTAGCCAATACTTGTATGCACGTATTGCATTCTTCAATTCATATTTTCACTCTTTAATCCACACCATAACGATCAATATATACTGTCAGTTTGAGTTAGTATTCTGTACCACATCAATAAGATGGCATGCTAATGACATGAGTTTTTCTAAAATGCATGACTTCGATAAGCACATGACTAACTGTGATGTGCCAAATATTCATGTCTTGGTGAGGTTGGTGAGTGCATGTTGTAAGACTTAAAGGTAATTGATGTGATGCATGGCTAAAAGATAGTGAATGCTGACATTGAACACTTTTTGAGGTGGAGGGCTGCGCATGTTGAGAGAATTGCTTGTGGTCAGGACTAACTTTTTAAGAATACTTTGCTTTTAGTGGGAATGAACTTTTTAGGAATATAGGATTTAGGAAGCCACAAAAATTGATTTTTTCTCAAAGGTAATAGATAATTACCAAGTATTCTTTTAGATGACACTTGCAAAGTGTTCCTCGCATATGCAAGGGCACCATCTTTAATTATTGTGATCAAACTTTTAAATGGTTAACTTCTTTTTATGATTTCCTGTATGTTTTCATTATGGCAAGTAAACAATACAATCTTTGTGTTAAATAAAATATCACAATTGTAGAAAAGAATTTAATCATGCCTTTTTTAGGATCATTTTTTCATAATTTGATTTGTATGAGCCATAATGGTAAACACTTCCTAAAAGATGAACAAATAACATTGTCCAATAGAGTACAATTTTAAAAGGCTTAATCACATTGTACTCACTTAAGCAGCACCACTAAAGGAATACAATTTGTTTGCCACATCAAGAATCCATAACATACAATAGTACTTGTCAAAAAGAATGAGAACACTTCATAGACAATACATATTTAATTATATCAAAAATAAAATAAAATATAACAACTAATATGGGTATAAATATTATTTTCATACTACTTCGTCAAGTTAAAGAGGAAAAAACAACATCTTCCATAATATTCCCATAAATAATGATGGAGAATTGACGCATTATTACATTGTATACATCAAACATAAAAAAACTGTGATGAGCCTGCAAAAACGTTATGAACTATAATTGGGGATAGTCCAAAAATGATCGTTATCAATTTTTTAAATCATAAAGATTCCGGTAAATCATGTTGAATCAATTAACCCATTATTCCTATATAAAGAATGCTAAAGTGCGCGCTTCCTAGGCTTTTCGAGGGTGAGGAAAGGCTCCTGCCCATCCATTGCCAGTTGGCTAGCGACAGGAGCCTCGTGGGGCGGCTCCGGGCCATCTGATCTGCCTGGACGGCTCGCAACCGGGCGACCCAGTTGGAAGCTCGATGATGGGTGGCCCAAGGGCGCGTGATCTCTATAGTCAGCGTCTGTCCATGACATGTGGAACCAAGGCGCATGATCTCTACAGTCGGGCGAAGAAAGCCTCCCAGTCGTCCGTTGTTGGGTAGATTGTGACAGAAGGCTCTCAGAGATGAATAAAATTAGTATCTTCAAGACCGTAACGTACTGTAGATATTACCTTATAGGAGATACTACAAGTTTTTTCAATCATTTTCATATTTCTGGTGATGTTAAGAATGACCGATGTACCAGAATTCAAGGATGCGACCACCCTGTGAAATATGTATATGGATCAACTTTCATACGGCTGTACAGACTGAAACTAGTGAAGCCATCATTGATTGCTAGTTAGTGGTCATTTTCGTTCACATCTAAAGGTTGAACCTTGTTCATCTATATTAAAACAACCTATTTGTAAGTATGAGAGTATGGAATTTGATGATATTTAGGTGCTTGATTCTTGGATCTTATTCTATTATAGTGGTGAATCCTAATAACAGATTAAAATGCTATCACTACTGGGAAAAGGCTTATAGGTGGGGCACATTATTGGCGGGCACCGATAGGTACATGCCACCGCTATTTCGTCTAGACAGTGGTGGGTACAAAAGAGGGCTGACAACAGGGGTGGGTACAGAAGAGGGCTGACAACAGGTATTGGATGTGCACTAGCGGGCAAAACATGCCGCCCTCCACTAATAAATTCTTACCATGTTAGTCATGGGCTAAATGTTTCGGTGGCACACATATACTTGTCATCCACCACTGCTAGCTCATTTTGTAGTAGTGTATACTTTATAGAGTTTGTGGATCAATTATGCCAAAGTTGTGTATGACGCAACTTCCCGCTTAGTAGTGTAGGGCAAAATTAAGAGAGACATTTACTTAGTTGTATTTTTTGTAAAACATAATACTAAGAATATGCAGAAGAGTCCTGTTGTTTCCTAAAAAACATTTACTTAGTTGCTTACGAGTCTGCGCGATATGGTAGATAAGTTAGGACTTGTCTTTCCTGAAATTTAATTTGCAATATTTCATACGTATTCCTTTACTTTACAAAAACACCTAGGTATTTGAGTAATTTGATTTCTCCACGCAATAAATACTTAAGTTATAATGCGTTATGCTGCTAACTTCGAAGAACCAAAATAGAGTAGACTATGCTTCAATACGAACATTTGATGGCAATAGTATTCCAAATATAAATCCGCTGTGTGTGTGTGCGCGCGCGCGCGTGCGTGCCTGCGTGCGTGTGGGTGTGCGTGCATGCATGTGTGTGACAAACCATTCAAAAATTACACGTGTCATAAATTAGTTGGATGCATGGTTGATACTGATATAAAGAACAATTGACAAACCAGATGTGCATAGAACGCTCACCAATGCACATGGGTTTAATGTCTGCGAAGCTTTTCACACAACAATGGGTTTTGAGTTATAGGGTTTCTATCTAAACGACTTTCTTTGGCACCGCTATGCACACATGTGAAGCTTTCTGCAATTGAGTTTTAGGGTTCTACGCAATTGGTTTGGGTGGCAACAACCAAATTTATTGCCAAAAAGTGGCCAAAAGTGGCATGTGAATTTTGACAAAGAAAGCATGAGATACAAGAAAGATGCAATTTTATTATTGAGTGTCAAGATAGCAAAGCTTTTTTTTTGCGGGGAAGGTTAGCAACGATTTTGACCTAGTAGCTGTGTTATCTGGTAACCTGGTGCAAAATTCAATCATCTTGTTGCTTTTTTTAGGGAAATGGCAGGACTCTGCTGCATATTTGTATTGCTTTTCATTTTTTTTATAAAAAGTGCATTGAACCAGAGAGGTTCAACTGGAAAAAACAACTATACGGAATGAGAGAAAAATCATCTTTTTGATCCTCCATACCCAGTAGGACTGAATCTTTCAAGAACATCATCGGTTATCCTCTAAACTTATCTTAGACTAACCTTACACAAGGCATGTGTAATACATCTAGATGTGGGTCATATTAGATCAACTACGTTTGCAATCCTAATCCCTCGAATAAACCAATCGGAAAGTACCTAAAATCACTAGTAATTTCATGATGCAACAAGATCATGTACGTGGACGAAAATAAGATATGCTATAATGCAAATCAAGAGATAAGTACTACAACAGAATGCCACAAATATTATTATAAAAATATTTCATGTTAAGACAACTAATAACGTTGTACTTCAAATATGGTCGTACAATCATCGCTACTATATATTTTTAAGGATTATTCTTATTACATAAAATTAATATACCGAAGACCTTCCACTACTTTAGATATCACCACACGAGTTAATTACTGTAGTTTTCTATACATTTGGATACATCTAATACTGTTAAGACTGATCGATGTACCGAAATTCAGGGCCGTGATCCCCCGAGAAATCTGGATAAAGATCAACGTTCATGCCGCCTTCATGACATCAACAAATGAAGCCGCCTGGGATTTGAATGTTAGTGGCCATTTGTAGTTCAGTTATAAAGGTTACAACAAACTTTGTTCATGATATACTACAACAACCTCACGCTTGGATGACATGAGTATGGACTTTTATGATTTTCAGGGTCGTTCGATCTTTGAGTATGATTTCCTGAATATGGAATTTGCATATTTCATACTTCTTTGCTTTGCATCAAAACATGTAACAACATCGGTGTTTCAGAAATATTTTCTCCCTTCACCTCAAATCAATTATCTCAAACACCACACCAAACAAGATATTGATTAACTAATGGACTAACCTGATTATATTATTTTCATTCAAAATACATTATGGTAACATAAGACAAAGAGTGCACCCACACCAAAACAAAACACAAGACAAGAGTGAACAGATTACATGATTGGTAGAAGGAAACAACATGGTGATAAACAACACCATAGTAAACCCAATACATGGCAGCGACACATGAGAACAACAATGAAAATACATTGTAACTTAAATGATATATAGATTCAGATTGCCTCTGGATTATGATGGCGCACGACTATGGGATCTCGGTGCATATTGCGCACAGCCGAGGCTAAACAGTAGGAGAATCAGGGAAATACCACGGCTTGGTGAAATTATCATCAGTCCCTTCTGTTGGAGCACTAGGAGTGACGGGAACGACGGACAACTTTGGTTTCTTGAACGCCAGGTGGCCAGACGGAGCCTCTAGGTGTTTACTTGAGGAGCTTAAGCAGCTTTCTGCATGCGCCACGATCTCCATCCGTCGGATCGGCTGCTATGGCTGTGGAGCAGGTGCGTGCACGCGCGTTGGCTGTAGGCCGAGACGTGCTCGTGCCGGAAGCGGCATGTGCATGAAAGGATATGATGGCACCGGTGGGGTGTCGCTGGTGGGTGCTTCAAAGGGGAATGGAAAGTAAACTTCTAGCTTGGGCGGCAGTGGAGGCGGTGCTGTGGGATCCAATGGCTGTTGTTTAATGTTTAATTGAGTATGAAGTACAGAAATGCGTAGATGTCTCTAATTTTTGCTGGACTTTCTAGAATATTGTTCTTTCACCTTTTGTGCTTTTAGTACATAATAGATTCCTCATCTTGTTGGCTGTGAATTTATTGAAATGCTTCATCATTATACTGCTTGTTTCATTTGACTAAAGTATGAATAGAAATTTAGGACTTAGTTTGAGTACCACCGCGGCGAGGGCGGGCGAGAAGACGAAGAATCTCCAGGACATGATCACGGCGGTGATGCTGTACACAGTCATCATGTAGAAAATGTCGTACATGATGATGAGGAAGATCAAGATGAAGGGCATGATCATGAAGATGAAGATGCCGGAGCAGACGACGATGGAGGCTGGGTACAGGACCCTCATATTCAAGAGCTACTTCTCAAGCAGACGGATAACGCAAGAGCTGCCGCCTGAGAGAAAGCCAAGCTGGATCAACTGGAGATAGTCACGGTTACTCCATTGTATGAAGGATGCAGGCCCGAGGATACCCGCCTGAAAGTAACGCTCATGGCTCTGGAGATGAAGGTAAAACACAAAATGACCGACGCATACTTCGACGAGAACATGTCATTCTGGCACGAACGTCTTCCCAAGGGGAACAAGTGCCCGACCAGTTTCGAGGAGGCGAAGAAAATCGTGTGTCCTCTGGATTTACAGCACGTGAAATACCATGTGTGCATGAACAATTGCATCATTTATCGGGACGAGCACGCGGAGTCTACCATATGTCCGGTGTGCGGCGTCACTCGATACAAGAGGAGGAAGAAAGCTCCTCGAAAATTGGTGTGGTACTTTCCGATCACTCCTTGTCTACAGCGGTATTTCGCGGACCCTAAGGTAGCAAAGCTCCTGCGTTGGCATGCGGATAGGGAGGAGAATAAGCGGGAAGATGACGGAAATGATCCGGAGATAAATAAAAAAGACAAGATGCCGAGTGTGACGCCCCTGATTCAATCGTACACTAATCATGCACGCAAATGTGTACGATCAAGATCAGGGACTCACGGGAAGATATCACAACACAACTCTAAAACATAAATAAGTCATACAAGCATCATAATACAAGCCAGGGGCCTCGAGGGCTCGAATACAAGTGCTCGATCATAGACGAGTCAGCGGAAGCAACAATATCTGAGTACAGACATAAGTTAAACAAGTTTGCCTTAAGAAGGCTAGCACAAACTGGGATACAGATCGAAAGAGGCGCAAGCCTCCTGCCTGGGATCCTCCAAACTACTCCTGGTCGTCGTCAGCGAGCAGTACGTAGTAGTAGGCACCTCCGGTGTAGTAGGGGTCGTCGGCGACGGTGGCGTCTGGCTCCTGGACTCCAGTATCTGGTTGCGACAACCAGAAGAAAGGAAAGGGGGAAAAAGGGGGGAGAAAGCAACCGTGAGTACTCATCCAAAGTACTCGCAAGCAAGGAACTACACTACATATGCATGGGTATATGTGTAAAGGGCCATATCAGTGGACTGAACTGCAGATTGCCAGAATAAGAGGGGGATAGCTAGTCTTATCGAAACTACGCTTCTGGTCACCTTCGTCTTGCAACTGGCAGAAGAGGGTAGGTTGAAGTCCTCCAGGTAGCATCTCCAAGTAGCAACTCCAAGTAGCATCGCATAGCATAACCTACCCGGCGATCCTCCCCTCGTATCCCTGAGGGAGAGCGACCACCGGTTGTATCTGGCACTTGGAAGGGTGTGTTTTATTAAGTATCCGGTTCTAGTTGTCATAAGGTCAAGGTACAACTCCAAGTCGTCCTGTTACCGAAGATCACGGCTATTCGAATAGATTAACTTCCCTGCAGGGGTGCACCACATAACCCAACACGCTTGATCCCATTTGGCCGGACACACTTTCCTGGGTCATGCCGGCCTCGGAAGATCAACACGTCGCAGCCCCACCTAGGCAAAACAGAGAGGCCAGCACGCCGGTCGAAACCTAAGCGCACAGGGGTCTGGGCCCATCGCCCATAACACACCTGCACGTTGCGTACGCGGCCGAAAGAAGACCTAGCCTAGTGGCGTTCCAGTCCAATTCGGCGCGCGCCGCTCCGTCACTGACGTCTGAAGTGCTTCGGCTGATACCACGACGTCGGGATACCCATAACTACTCCCACGTAGATGGTTAGTGCGTATAGGCTTGTAGCCGACTCAGATCAAATACCAAGATCTCGTTAAGCGTGTTAAGTATCCGCGAACGCCGAACAGGGCCAGGCCCACCTGTCTCCTAGGTGGTCTCAACCTGCCCTGCCGCTCCGCCACAAAGTAACAGTCGGGGGCCGTCGGGAACTCAGGCCCACCACTACCGGGATGGAGCCACCTGTCCTTTCAGCCCCCTCGTCAGAATCACTTGCGGGTACTCAATGAGCTGACCCGACTTTAGTCACCATCTGTATAGTATGTATGTATGTATAGTATATACCCGTGATCACCTCCCAAGTGATCACGGCCCGATAGTATAGCAAGGCAGACTGACAAGAATGTAGGGCAAATGATGATAAACTAGCATCCTATACTAAGCATTTAGGATGGTAGGTAAGGTATCAATGACTGTAGCAACAATGACAGGCTATGCATCAGAATAGGATTAACGGAAAGCAGTAACATGCTACACTACTCTAATGCAAGCAGTATAGAGTAGAATAGGCGATATCTGGTGATCAAGGGGGGGGGGCTTGCCTGGTTGCTCTGGCAAGAGAGAGAGGTCGTCAGCTCCGTAGTCGAACTGGGCAGCAGCAGTGTCGGTCTCGTAGTCTACCGGAGAGAAGAGGGGGAAGAAATAATGAATACAGAGCAAACAAAGCATCACAAAAAAAAATAACAAGGCAATACGCGGTGTTCGGTGTGCTTTAACGCGGTAGTAGGTGATACCGGTGAAGGGGGAAAAACATCCGGGAAAGTATTCCCGGGGTTCCGTGTTTTTGGGCAGAGGAGCCGCAGGGGGAAAGTTGCGAGTTCGATAGGTTAGGGGGGTGTGGCGGACGAACAGGTTGCGTATCTGGAATCGTCTCGTCGTTCTGAGCAACTTGCATGTAGAAAGTATTTTAATCCGAGTTACGGATTAAAAGATATGATTTTCTAAAGATTATATTAATTTCTGGAATTTAATTAATTAATTATTTAATTCGAAAAATGGATTTATGACGTCAGCATGATGTCATGCTGACGTCAGCAGTCAACAGAGTTGACTTGGTCAACCTGACATGTGGGTCCAGGGGGGACCCACCTGTCATCCTCTAATTAGGTCAATTAGGGTTTAGGCTAATCTAATTACAGTTTAATTAAACTTAACTAGCTAATTAAATTAATTAAACCGGATCAATTAACTTAATTAATTCATTAGATAATTAATTAATTATTAATTAATTTTATTAAACCATTTTTTTATTATTTTTATTTTTAATTCCTTTTTCTATTAAAACGTCCTGGGGCGTGGGCCCCGTTGGCAGTGGCCCAGAGGGCCATACTGGGTCGGGCGTTACGGGCGCTGGTGCCCAGCCCGACTGGGCATACGCCCAGATCGACAGGGGGGGCGCCGGCCACAGGTGCAGCGAATCCCGCAGCCGAAGGCGGTAGTGGCAAGGCCACGGCGGGGTTGTGCCGGGGCGCGGGGCAGGAGCCGGTTGCGGAGGTGGGCGCTGGGAGCGGTGGTCGGGCAGGGCGAGCAACGGGGAGGTTCGATGGCGCGCTCGCGGACGACACAGCCGCAGCTCGAGGAGCTAGCGCCCCGACGAAGTGCTCTGACGAAGTGTGGGCTCCGACGAAGTGCGAGCTCGGTCAGAGGTGAAGGGGACGGGCGCACGCGCACTTTGGCGCGGCCAGGCGCAGCCAGGAGCAGGGGGGAGAAGGAGAGGGGGGTTCGTTGCTCACCCCCGTTGCAGGGGATTGGGGCGGCGAGGCTCGTTGGAGCCGTTGAGGAAGACGGCGACGAGTAGGCGACGGAGAGGACGACGGGGAGGCAGTCCGGCGATGGCGTCCGACGAGGTCCAAGCGGGGCGGCGGTGGCCGCGGCGTCTACAGCCTTCGGGCACGATCTTGAGCAAGGGGAAGGGCGAGGGAGAGACGACAGGATGGCGCCGACGGGGTCTGACGAGCGCCTGGCGACGGGGGGGACGGCGGGGTAAGCAGTGGGGCGCCGGCGTCGGGATGGTGGTGATGGCCGTCGACGGCGACAGGGTCGAGGGGGGTGACGGGGACGTCGTGCGTAGAATGGGAAGTCCGGCGGCGTCCGGGACGCTTCGGGCGACGTTGTCGGGGTCGAGGCGGCGATGGCGGGGCGGCGCCGGGAGGAAGCAGAGGCCGGTCGGGGAGGAGGGGTGGACGGGGCGGAGTCGGGCGGCGTCGGCCTCCTCTGGATCCCGATCCAGACCGGGAGAGAGGAGGGGGCGTCGTGGGGAGAGTGGGGTGTGGGTGCGGGTAGTGGGTTAGGGTTTGCGGGGTGAGGGGATAAGGAGAGGGAGTGGCCGGCTGGGCCTTTGCCCAGTTGGGCCGGTGGTCGAATGGGCCGGCCAGTTGGGTCGGCTGGCCCGGGGGGTTCTTTTCCTTTCCCCTTTTTTTTTGTTTGTTTGTTTTCTGTTTTCCTTTATTATTTCATTCTTTTCTGTTTAAATCATCTTAAATCATTTAGCCATTTTATAAAAAGGTGTTTGTTGCCCCATAATTACCTTTGTAATATTTGGCGTCCACCGAACAATTTTGTTTCAATTTTGAAAACTTTTATTGTTTTGACTTTAATTCAAATTTGAATTTGGTTTGGTTTCGAGCTAACACGAGATTATCAACAATAAATCGAGGTACATGGCACCATTACCAGAGGGTTAATGTAGCTTGATTACCCGGGCGTCACAATTCTCCTCAACTACAAGAAATCTCGTCCCGAGATTTAAGAGGGGAGTAAGGGGGGGGGGGTTCTGGTTATTCTAATGGATCTTCTTGAAGAAGTTAATCCCTTTCGTTGATGCCTTCAATTCTTTATTGCGAGGCATCATGATGAAGTTGCCGTCCTTTCTTCGGGGAACTCCATCGTACTTACGAATAGGTAAGGGGCAGCTCTACAATGATAGGATGTTATAAGGGAAATTCATCTGGGGGTATCCCAAGAATGAACATATGAGTATCTCTCGAGTTGAACAATTTACACATATCGAGGGCAAAGTAAGACGGTGCAATAAGAAGTTTCAAGCGGATAGGCAATCGTTCATTGCCTGAAGCAGAGTGCAAAAGGGGTTCTGAGCAACGGGAATAAGTATTGCGTCTGATACCAGAATAGATCACTAGGAAGGTGGCTTGTGATCTTTCATACGAAGCCAAGCGTGAGGAATAGCTTTAGTAACAGGGGTGCAGGAGAGTCAGGTTTTGATCCTGTGGAACTGCAGGTTATGGGCCCACCATGTGGTTGAAAGTAGGAAGGGGGCCAACATTTTGCACGGTCATGATAGTAAGGTGTGTCAAAGGGTAGCCTGTCAGATATGTCGGCAACAACATCGATACCAAGGGCGAGGGATGAAGAGAACCATTTTCCTGCTCGTCGAACGAGGCGGACCAATAGGCAAGGTTCTCGTCCATCGGTGGCTACCAGAATGTCATCAACAATAGTAACAGGGTCTTATTGACAGAGTCGTACAACCAAGGTGTTTATATAAGCAGCGAATCTTTACTTCTTAGATCATATAAATCACAAGAAAGGTTAAACAAAACAATGGAAAGGAAAAGGTGATCATCAGATCAAATAGAACAATGGAATGGAAAATATGTTTATACACCTATTTCAGGGGTATATCCTTCCCAAGGACAAACAGAACATGATAACTATGACATGATATTAAGTAGAAAAGCCTCTAGGTGAGGGGAGAGAAATTTTCATGACATTATCCATACAGCGGTGTTTGGATAATTGAGCAAGAAACGTTTAGCATTGGGCTTCAAATGTTCTTTTTGAAACATCGGAGTACCATTGACATGCTTCGAGATAGCATTGACAGGGTCTTCAGGTGAAGATCCGACTTTAGAAACACGAAGGATCCATCAGGAATAACTTGTAGAATAAGTCTTACAATTTCCTCATGGAAGAATGGCTAAACTTGCTAAAAAGGATACTACAACAATAGGTCCTCCAGCCAGGGGCGGGGAGGTGCTAGGCATGACATCATGTTACCGGGTCATCAAAGGACCAACATCATAACTCTTGGAAAGTTGTCCCAACCATCATATCTGACCGAGATTCGGATCTGATTGGGGTCATGATACCTCAGACCCAGGATGCCTGAGAAGAAAAGGTGTAACACAAATTGACGAGAAGACATTGTAAGATTCTCGGGGAAATGAACTATGTAGTGAATTCCGTTATCAAGAGTCCATCATTAACCCAAGGAGAGGACAAGGAGGTGTCTGGTGAACTCAACGGCAATTCACCGATATTCCCAAAAGATGGATTTCCACCATTAGGTGAACAAGGAGATAACATTGTCAGATCAAATGATATAAGGAAGTATGCTCGAGGAAAACATACACAATTAAACATTGGTTGAAAGGTGCGCCCGCAATATGGGTTGGGTTGCACGACCAATGTCAGAATGGTAATGCAATAATCAATAGCCTAAGAATGAACTTTCGACCATTAACTTCAAAGAGATAGGGTTGCTAGAAGGAAAGAATCCAAACAACACCGTTCACTTGTTGGAATTAACACAGGGACCAAGAAAGAATGGTGATGGTGAGAAGTATTTCTATGTCAAGAATTCTCAAGAGGTGGAACAAATCTCAGAACATTCTTGACATAAAGGATGGTAATACTCCAAGGTAAAGAAGAACAATTGCAGGATAGCAAGGAACTCAAGGTACAACACAATACAGGAACAAGTTTTGTGTTGGAGGGGATGCAATAATGTTGTCGCTGATAACACCAATCATCAAGGGCAAGGATGGTATTTCTCATCATGATTTCAATAGATCTCTTGGAAGAGCTCAGAATGTTGATGATATTCACGACACATTTGTCGCGAGAGTTCATGAAGATGTAATCGACCGGTGATGACATCAAGTCAAAGTAATGATAAAGTGAAAGGTTATTGGAACCAAGGGTACGACACAAACTCGAAACCAAGCTTGTTGTTCAAGGCGAAATGATATGACGATGAAGATCGACGTAAGCTTAGCTATCGTCGCAAATTGGTGCTCCGAGAATAAGGACCAGGTAGCACAGTTAGAATCGTCACGACAATGGTATAGCCAAACAGGCTAGGAATGGCGTGATCGGGTACAAACTCGTACTTATAGAAGCTTACTGAAGAGTTGTTGAACCGAAGAGCGGACTCGGTTCAGTTATCGGTGTCTTTGAGTGTTCAATAACTCAGAGCCCGCGAAAAATTGGAATCAGTGGGAAGGTAGCACTTGATGAAGAACTCATAAGGAGTTATGCAGTTCCATGATAATCTCGAGATACCAGGGGGGTAATACTCGACACAAGATCAAAGTAAAGGTGGGACTGGTGTATTGATCCATAGAAGACAATTGTTTTAACTTGTCCGAGAAATGAGATCAAAGAAGAACAATCATGGTCGGAACCACGGTTGCAAAAGGCCAGATCCTAGATATAAGATGAACTTATACCAAAGGAATAATTTATTTAAAAGAAGCTTTAATGATAAGATCTACATCGTGTCCATGGGCATGAACACAAGTTCAAGGTCGACTCCCACTTCTCCAATGCATAACCTTTCATTCACTTCTCACGTTCGATGAAGATGCAGTGTTGAAATTTTATCTGGTGAAGTACCAGAAGAGTATGACTCGTGAAAACTTTCGGGTTCACATGGTTTAGAGAAGGCATATGTTCAACCCACAGGGGCTTCTTAGAAACGTATACCACAAGTTTCAAGAGTAAATAACACAAGCTCGAAAGTAGAGCAAGGTTGAGAAAGTAGATGATACAATTACCAATGGCATTATGTATCCAAGGGAAGGCTCACAAGGTTATTGAATATGAAGGATGCTGACGGATAAAATCCAACAATGGGCCTGAAGGTCCACAAGGGATCTGACGTGAGCATCGGTACTCAACTAGAGGAAGAAGAGTGCAAGGAGATCAAATTATAGAAACAACTGACTAACTCAATTGTCAAATGCAAAGGAATTATGATTTCCAAATCAAGGGATCAGAAGCAATGCTCTGATTAGGGATGGATAAGTTGAATAGCCTTAGGGTACAATCAACGACAATTGGATTGGTCGAGAACCAATTCCAGTTAAAAGAATGGCAGCTCAGCCGGAAAGGTAATTTATAAGGATCAATGATGTTTGCGGGTATTCGCAAACATATTGAGTCAACAGACTCAAAATGATAATGACAAGGAATGTCATTAAGACTACGAGACTTATGGGATTAACCATAATGCAAGCAAGCAAGAATTTCAAGAGCCAAAGGCTCCAGAGGATTTTCGGAAGATCGAATATTATTTTGAAGACTTTTGTGAAACACATGAACAACTGGGGGATGAGCGGATACTCGATAAGTGCGAGAATTATCCATAGGGGTATTCAGGTGACAAGGAACAGCAAGGTGATAATCTCAAGGATTATCGAGACAACGACGAGTGTTTCGAGGTATCCGGTAATAACAAGACCAACTGGGGATGAATGTAAGAATAACAACTGGAAGTAGTTATCCATAAGGGTTGACGGTGGAAGGGGAATTGCAAATGCGATGAACATAAGTTCTCGGGTTAACAACGGAGAGTATCTTCAGGGTCTTCACGTGCCGCAGACGATCATCATTAATAAGGGGCTCTCCGGGTGAAAGTGATAACGAGATCCTAATGTTAGATTTAGCAAAAATCATTTAACCCGAACAGAAGAGAAATAAGAGTCCCAGAGTATAGGTCGAGGAGTAAAAGATCCTACTACCACCCAATGGCGACGTGGGCCCATGGGCCGCACAGCCATGTTAGTAAAAGTTTTGTAAAGTTTAGACTCGACTTAGGCCAAGGAGTTGGAAGGGGGATTCCTACAGGCAGTCGGCTCTGATACCAACTTGTGACGCCCCCGATTCAATCGTACACTAATCATGCACGCAAATGTGTACGATCAAGATCAGGGACTCACGGGAAGATATCACAACACAACTCTAAAACATAAAAAAGTCATACAAGCATCATAATACAAGCCAGGGGCCTCGAGGGCTCGAATACAAGTGCTCGATCATAGACGAGTCAGCGGAAGCAACAATATCTGAGTACAGACATAAGTTAAACAAGTTTGCCTTAAGAAGGCTAGCACAAACTGGGATACAGATCGAAAGAGGCGCAGGCCTCCTGCCTGGGATCCTCCAAACTACTCCTGGTCGTCGTCAGCGGGCAGTACGTAGTAGTAGGCACCTCCGGTGTAGTAGGGGTCGTCGGCGACGGTGGCGTCTGGCTCCTGGACTCCAGTATCTGGTTGCGACAACCAGAAGAAAGGAAAGGGGGAAAAAGGGGGGAGAAAGCAACCGTGAGTACTCATCCAAAGTACTCGCAAGCAAGGAACTACACTACATATGCATGGGTATATGTGTAAAGGGCCATATCAGTGGACTGAACTGCAGATTGCCAGAATAAGAGGGGGATAGCTAGTCTTATCGAAGACTACGCTTCTGGTCACCTTCGTCTTGCAGCAGGCAGAAGAGGGTAGGTTGAAGTCCTCCAGGTAGCATCTCCAAGTAGCAACTCCAAGTAGCATCGCATAGCATAACCTACCCGGCGATCCTCCCCTCGTATCCCTGAGGGAGAGCGACCACCGGTTGTATCTGGCACTTGGAAGGGTGTGTTTTATTAAGTATCCAGTTCTAGTTGTCATAAGGTCAAGGTACAACTCCAAGTCGTCCTGTTACCGAAGATCACGGCTATTCGAATAGATTAACTTCCCTGCAGGGGTGCACCACATAACCCAACACGCTTGATCCCATTTGGCCGGACACACTTTCCTGGGTCATGCCCGGCCTCGGAAGATCAACACGTCGCAGCCCCACCTAGGCAAAACAGAGAGGCCAGCACGCCGGTCTAAACCTAAGCGCACAGGGGTCTGGGCCCATCGCCCATAGCACACCTGCACGTTGCGTACGCGGCCGAAAGCAGACCTAGCCTAGTGGCGTTCCAGTCCAATTCAGCGCGCGCCGCTCCGTCGCTGACGTCTGAAGTGCTTCGGCTGATACCACGACGTCGGGATACCCATAACTACTCCCACGTAGATGGTTAGTGCGTATAGGCTCGTAGCCGACTCAGATCAAATACCAAGATCTCGTTAAGCATGTTAAGTATCCGCGAACGCCGAACAGGGCCAGGCCCACCTGTCTCCTAGGTGGTCTCAACCTGCACTGCCGCTCCGCCACAAAGTAACAGTCGGGGGCCGTCGGGAACTCAGGCCCACCACTACCAGGATGGAGCCACCTGTCTTTTCAGCCCCCTCGTCAGAATCACTTGCGGGTACTCAATGAGCTGACCCGACTTTAGTCACCATCTGTATAGTATGTATCTATGTATAGTATATACCCGTGATCACCTCCCAAGTGATCACGGCCCGATAGTATAGCAAGGCAGACTGACAAGAATGTAGGGCCAATGATGATAAACTAGCATCCTATACTAAGCATTTAGGATGGTAGGTAAGGTATCAATGACTGTAGCAACAATGACAGGCTATGCATCAGAATAGGATTAACGGAAAGCAGTAACATGCTACACTACTCTAATGCAAGCAGTATAGAGTAGAATAGGCGATATCTGGTGATCAAGGGGGGGGGGGGCTTGCCTGGTTGCTCTGGCAAGAGAGAGAGGTCGTCAGCTCCGTAGTCGAACTGGGCGGCAGCAGTGTCGGTCTCGTAGTCTACCGGAGAGAAGAGGGGGAAGAAATAATGAATACAGAGCAAACAAAGCATCAGAAAAAAAAATAACAAGGCAATACGCGGTGTTCGGTGTGCTTTAACGCGGTAGTAGGTGATACCGGTGAAGGGGGAAAAACATCCGGGAAAGTATTCCCGGGGTACCGTGTTTTCGGGCAGAGGAGCCGCAGGGGGAAAGTTGCGAGTTCGATAGGTTAGGGGGGTGTGGCGGACGAACGGGTTGCGTATCCGGAATCGTCTCGTCGTTCTGAGCAACTTTCATGTAGAAAGTATTTTAATCCGAGTTACGGATTAAAAGATATGATTTTCTAAAGATTATATTAATTTCCGGAATTTAATTAATTAATTATTTAATTCGAAAAATGGATTTATGACGTCAGCATGATGTCACGCTGACGTCAGTAGTCAACAGAGTTGACTTGGTCAACCTGACATGTGGGTCCAGGGGGGACCCACCTGTCATCCTCTAATTAGGTTAATTAGGGTTTAGGCTAATCTAATTACAGTTTAATTAAACTTAACTAGCTAATTAAATTAATTAAACCGGATCAATTAACTTAATTAATTCATTAGATAATTAATTAATTATTAATTAATTTTATTAAATCATTTTTTTATTATTTTTATTTTTAATTCCTTTTTCTATTAAAACGTCCTGGGGCGTGGGCCCCGTTGGCAGTGGCCCAGAGGGCCATACTGGGTCGGGCGTTACGGGCGCTGGTGCCCAGCCCGACTGGGCATACGTCCAGATCGACAGGGGGGGCGCCGGCCACAGGTGCAGCGAATCCCGCAGCCGAAGGCGGTAGTGGCAAGGCCACGGCGGGGTTGTGCCGGGGCGCGGGGCAGGAGCCGGTTGCGGAGGTGGGCGCTGGGAGCGGTGGTCGGGCAGGGCGAGCAACGGGGAGGTTCGATGGCGCGCTCGCGGACGACACAGCCGCAGCTCGAGGAGCTAGCGCCCCGACGAAGTGCTCTGACGAAGTGCGGGCTCCGACGAAGTGCGAGCTCGGTCAGAGGTGAAGGGGACGGGCGCACGCGCACTTTGGCGCGGCCAGGCGCAGCCAGGAGCAGGGGGGAGAAGGAGAGGGGGGTTCGTTGCTCACCCCCGTTGCAGGGGATCTGGGGCGGCGAGGCTCATTGGAGCCGTTGAGGAAGACGGCGACGAGTAGGCGACGGAGAGGACGACGGGGAGGCAGTCCGGCGATGGCGTCCGACGAGGTCCAAGCGGGGCGGCGGTGGCCGCGGCGTCTGCAGCCTTCGGGCACGATCTTGAGCAAGGGGAAGGGCGAGGGAGAGACGACAGGATGGCGCCGACGGGGTCCGACGAGCGCCTGGCGACGGGGGGGACGGCGGGGTAAGCAGTGGGGCGCCGGCGTCGGGATGGTGGTGATGGCCATCGACGGCGACATGGTCGAGGGGGGGTGACGGGGACGTCGTGCGTAGAATGGGAAGTCCGGCGGCGTCCGGGACGCTTCGGGCGACGTTGTCGGGGTCGAGGCGGCGATGGCGGGGCGGCGCCGGGAGGAAGCAGAGGCCGGCCGGGGAGGACGGGTGGACGGGGCGGAGTCGGGCGGCGTCGGCCTCCTCTGGATCCCGATCCAGACCGGGAGAGAGGAGGGGGCGTCGTGGGGAGAGTGGGGTGTGGGTGCGGGTAGTGGGTTAGGGTTTGCGGGGTGAGGGGATAAGGAGACGGAGTGGCCGGCTGGGCCTTTGCCCAGTTGGGCCGGTGGTCGAATGGGCCGGCCAGTTGGGTCGGCTGGCCCGGGGGGTTCTTTTCCTTTCCCCTTTTTTTTGTTTGTTTGTTTTCTGTTTTCTTTTATTATTTCATTCTTTTCTGTTTAAATCATCTTAAATCATTTAGCCATTTTATAAAAAGGTGTTTGTTGCCCCATAATTACCTTTGTAATATTTGGCGTCCACCGAACAATTTTGTTTCAATTTTGAAAACTTTTATTGTTTTGACTTTAATTCAAATTTGAATTTGGTTTGGTTTCGAGCTAACACGAGATTATCAACAATAAATCGAGGTACGTGGCACCATTACCAGAGGGTTAATGTAGCTTGATTACCCGGGCGTCACACTGAGTAACCCTAAGGCACCATTACCAGAGGGTTAATGTAGCTTGAACTTCAAATACCCAGAATTTGGGAAGGATCCAAGGAACATCGTGCTGGGCGCGAGCACCGATGCAGGTGGGGCTGGAGGAGGATCAACCTCTAGTAAGCTCCCTCTAGTAAGATATTGATTGTACTCAGTTTGTTGATGTGGTGTGAAAAGAAAAAACAACTTGCACGATACCTCATTCGAAGCACAAAGCTCACATAAAGCTGCAATACTGCAGTGCTTGCCAAGTGTATTTAGTGCTGATTGCATTTGGCACTGTACATATCCTGGATATCCATCCTGTCATTGGGTAGAGCAAATACTGATTAGATTTTTTTCAGAGGTATGTGTTCCACATTTATGACTGTTCTGATCGGGAGGTGCTACATGTCACAACATCATTAGCTGAATCTTTGATTCTGTTATCTGTTTTCTGTTCAGGAATGATGTGGTATGCTAGTTTTACCATTGCATGTGCAAACTAACTTCATATCAGTTTTACTCAGGTATTTCTCTGTTTCAACAGCTCTGTTAAAATCAGATGCTAATTATTTTTAATCCACTGTTCCTTTTTTTTGTATGTCTATGTTTGGTTTGAGCCTAAGTTGACCCTACGAAATATTTGGCACTAGCTAAAATTTGGCCGAGGTTTTGCTACGTTGACAAGAATATGAAATAGAGTTGGCAAGTTGGTACGGGCCTGCCAAAAAAAGTTGTAATCATTGAAAGAAGCATAAGTTGTTTGGCTATGGCCAATTTTTTTATAAGGCTGATTTTGGGTACCAACCAAACATACCCATAAGGCGCAGCATATGCCACCTGAGAAAGATTATTAGTTATCATGTCTGTTATTATGAAGTACACCATATGCTTCCCCTGTCCGTGTTTATAACTATATTTAAATAAATTTACGGAGTAGATTCTGCAATAGTTAGTTGACAGACTCACTTAGTCGGTCTGAAACTTTTAGGATTCTGCTTTTCATTGTTTTGAGGGTATGACTCAAAAACTTTGTCTGGCTTTGCTGTGTAATTTGACCAGTTATTTCCCCCTGTTCCTCCCGAATACACCCTCCGCTTCTTGCATGTCTACTTTTACTTTCTGTAACAAAATTGGTCCAGGTAGGCTGTTTAGGCCCTCTGCTTCCTGCATGTCTACTTTCTGCACAAATTAGTATTTGTATACTGTTTTACATTTAGCATAATTTCCTTACACGGTGTAACTGTAGGGATGTCTTCTTCAATCATCTAAATATCATTGCTGCAGCCTGCTGACTGCAGGGTTTGTCTGCTTGATTCATTTGTGAAATTCTGAATACCATTAGCTTGAGTATGATGTACAGGTAGTTCTTTGGTGGGAGGTTCTTATTGCTACGAGATCCATCTTAGGTCAATATTCAATCAGAGCAATATTGTATGTTTATTTGTTTTTTCCATCTATGAATGCATAAGTGCTTCCTTTTGCCTTTCAGTACTCCACATGGGCTTCACATGGTAAGTAAAATTGATCAGGTGCATCCTGATCGAGCCATTGACCCCCTTGGAATTATATGTTCTGTGAGCAAGTTGACATACCAGTTTCTCTGGTACAGTAGAACTTATTTATGGCTTGTTGGTCTCTTCTCGTCAAATGTTCTGTCAAATGTTCTGACCAAAGGTTTAGTGTTTATCCTTCATTTGCAAGAATACTAGGTGTCGGCTATGATTTTGAACACCGAGGGATAGACCTAGGAACAAATGAACCACACAAATTGCACAAAGAATTTCACTCGAATCACCAGTTACATATTTTAGACAAGTTAGTGGCTGGCCCATTGTATCAGTGTGCTATATTTGGTAGGCTTTGACATGAACTTTTGGAATTGCTGTGTTCCGGATGCATCATCATCATCGTCCTGACGGTGCACACAGACAGATACCCTTAGCCTTTCAGGAGGCTTTAAGAATGTAAAATTTGGTTGATTAGATCAATGTTTCGGCAATTTGAATTTGACCTATTCTCCAATCCATCCACCTGTTCTTTTTCCTGTGCAATATTCATATGCAGGAACCATGCAGTGCGATTTAACTCGTGAAGATGGTCGAATCATATTTCTGTGTGAACAAAGAAGCTGTAGTTATTTGTGTAGATGTTCGTATAGTGTACTTATGTACAGAGTTTGGTGGTAACATGCAAAAGGATTCAGATTTGTGAAGTTAACTAGGAGTAAATTATATGTTTAGAAACATGCCTTTTCTTGCTCACGGAGTTTCGGGTCCTGCAGAGGGCTGGGGTAGTACATATCATGACTGTTATGATGAAATAGCCATACACTTCCACTATGAGGTTTACAATATTTAAATAATTCAGGAAATAGGTTCCTGTAATAGCTAGCTGGCAAAACTCAGTCTGCCCTGCCACTTTTCTGTTTGTGCTGTTCTTTGTTCTGTGGGCCTGGCTCATAAACTTCACTAGGTATAACGTTTGCTAGTTGTAGCTCAATTTGGAGAGTAGTGAGGTGCGTGGCTGCTTTGGGGGGTGTACTTCCTCGGGTTCTCTTGCCTGGGAAACCATTTGTGATTGTGTGCTCCTTGTGGTGACGCCCGACCAATTATTTATGCTGCCTACACCCCTCTCACCCTCTGTTTCTTCCATGTCTACTTTCTGTGAGAAAATCGGTTTAGCTAGGCGGCTGTTTTCGGTTTTCTGTAGTTTTCTTATAAATGTGACTATGGAGTATGATATACATGCAATTCCTTATCTGGTTTCTTTGCATCGAGCTCAATGTAATATCAATATTTTTTGCTGCTGCTGTCATCAGACATCCTCACTTCACCTCAAACATTGCTCCCAGTGCTCGCCGCTCGGGCTGTGGAAGATGCTCCACTCCTGAGATCTCCGACCATCTGTTCGTTGATTGCCCTTTTGTCGACTCGCAACATTCTCTGAAAAGAGGGCTTGAGACCTATGGATTGTTCAAAACCCACTTGCTCTTCACCCACATACCTAGAGCAACATTCTTATTATCCTCCTTTGGCTTGTCTGGTCTAATCTGCCATATTTCTCTTTGTCGGCGACATCCTTTGGCATTGTGATGAAGATATTGCCTTGTCTTGTCGAAAAAAAAAGATTCGATAACACTGCTGGCTCTTGGCTAACTGAAGCTCGAAGCTTCCTGCTGTCCCTTCTCTCCTGATTTTTTGTTTTGTTTTGATGGACACTGAGTTGTAGGCTTGAGCCGCCCTATTATTATTGGGCCTCTTCTGTCCTCCATAGATATATCCAGAGGCATGATACTGTCAAATCTTCCTCCGAAGAAATTAGTGATGCACTTGCCAAGGAAGGAGAAGATTTAGAGATGATGCTAACATGTTGAGAACTTGTATTAATGCTCCAATAATTCCTAAAGTTCAATATTATTCTCCACAAATGTATTTAAGTTAAACTACTTAATTTTATTAACACGCTTGGTGAGCGGCAATATTAGGAACGCAAACTCATTAATTCAATAGTTTTATCGTTGGTTTAACTCTTTGTATTTTTGCCTTTTTTGTTCACACTTGTATTTATGTAATTTATGTTTCAGGTCCAAACGGAGTAGAAAAACTGTACTACAAACATTTTCCAGGGTAGACAACATGTTGGTGCCTGAAGCCACTCTGCGGGGCACGACAAAGACGGACCGGGATCAGGAGACTTGCCTCTTGGCAGTCACGGCGTAACATGCGCGCACCCATCTGCCGTTCAAATAAGATCCAATGGCACTGAGTGGCCCAAGTGAAAACAAGCCACTTCGTTCCTGATCCAAAGATTAACTAGATATAATTAGCTCACGAGGCTATAATCTCCTTACTTGTAAATGATGTAGCCATGTTGTTTAATTAATAAAGCAGATTTAACTTTTAAAAATATAGTGGACGGTTTGCCAGAATAGAATCTGCATCATGCTTGCTGAATTTGTACTCATTCTCCTTAAAACTGGGAACCGGCACAGATCAAGCATGCATCAATCGATTCATCAACACATCCAGCCATCAGCCACCCATTAGAGAGGTTAACAGAAGATCAATACTTGCACATCTTTAGGGCAGTTGACGATACAAACAAAAGATTCAATTTTCATCGCATTAGAGGTGAAACAGCGCTAACTAGTTAAGCTTTAAAATAGCTAAAAACAACACGAATAATCGCGAGTGGACATGCAGCCACGCGCGGCTGGTATCCACACCGCATGTTCTCCCATGATTCGTGCAGTTTGAATACGCATGAGCCGTATAAGGATTTTAACCAGTCGTATAAATATTCGGTGTTGCGTGTCTTCTGCACCTGACACGCGCAGTAAATGGCATGCAAGGCAGTGGAGGGCATTGAACCGAGGCATGGGCTCTCACGCATTAAACCAGCGAGCTGCCAACCCTCACACATCCTTGACTTTCAGCATCTAGTCGTTGTAGCTCCAGAATTTGTACTCATTGGCCAGCAAAAATTTCACATTACCACTTTGTCACTTTACTTGTCTATGAAGATTATTAAACCTGAAATTGTACTGTTGTGCGGAATGGTTTGTCCATGTACTATGCGGTATAATTTGTTTATTATAATAAGTGTTTTGGTATTTGTACTATGAAGATTACCGAACAAAAAATCAGTTATTTCCCAACTGAACTTATCATCTTAAAGTTACTAAAAACAGTTCAGTACTATTCAGATTATTGTTCCTCACAATATGTTTATTATATTGCTGCCTGCTCAGTTTCACATTAGGTAATGTATTAATTAATTTCAGCACTAATGAATTAATTAAACATTTTCCAATGCCATGTTTTACACATATAAAAAGCTTCCCGAAGAAATTTTCATCGGATTTTTTTAGTAATCATGAAAAGATAAAACTTCCTGGCGAGGGGACCGGTGGCGCGCTAGGTTTCATCCGAGTCACCACCTCATGGAGAGGGACGCAAGCGGATGTTTCCAAGACAAGACTTTGCGATATCTCACACAAGGTTACTTCTGATACAACACACATAGTGTCTCGTTAGTATTCACTTCAGTGATCTAAACGCTTTTATATTTCTTTATAGAGGGAGTAAAGATGAAACACCTTTTATGCTATTATTAAATTCATTTAAACTTCCAAATTCCAATCAATATTATACAATTTTGTTCGTGCATTATCACTAAGATTTTCTTGTGACGCTTCTCCCGTTTTCTAATAGAACTTTCATAATCAGCCAACTAACAAACATGTATTTAAAAAAAAATTCAAATAGACCTTATCCCGCAGCGCACGCCGGGATTAAATGCCCAATCACACACCGACACAACTTTTACCACGGCGCCAACTTGTCTATCGCCCCTGACCGTGTACTGTGGCTTTTTTTTGCGAGTGACCATGTACTGTGCTATCTATTCACTCTGACACATGCAGCACTGTCGTACACGACGTGCTCCAGTTAGCTATCCATTTAGTGCTCCAGAACGCATAATAACACTGCTGAAGATGCTGTTCTAGCCTGTATCGTGCGAGAAAAGCAGGCTATGCAGCAGAATAGGATCTACTCATAATACATATCTGAACCGACTCTCTAATGCAAGAAGTGGAGACAAAGAATAGCCGATATCAAAATGATTAAGGACGGGTCATCGTCGACGTATTTGTACTCGGGGGCAACAGTAATCTCCAGGTCTACCGAAAAAGGAAGAAGAGGAGGTGGGAATAGACAAATAACAGACAAATGCAACACAAATGCATGATAGGGCAATATGTGATGATGATATGCTCTAATGCATCCACTAAAATTTTAAAAGAAGAGGGAATATATCTGGCAATATTTTTCTAGCTCCAGATATGATTCGGTTAGTTAATCATGATGCAAAATGTCAAGGTTCATTATGTTAGAGGGGTTTGTCATGCATGTGGTTAACATATTAAGATTTGTTATATTTTTATGATCATTTGTCACATATAATTTGTTTTCATATGAGTTATAGATTATTTTATATGAATTTTCAAAGTTTAATTGAATTTGTGAATATTCTGGAATTATATTTAATATGAAATATTAAATAGGAAAACTGCTATGGGTACCCAAAAGTGTACTAGCAAAGGGGCACCAGAGGCTGATAGGGCGGGCACAGTTGACTGCTTAGTCAGTAGTCAAGTGGGACTATTGACTGGTCAACGGGGTCCAGTGGGACACAACTATCATTGGCTGACATTTTAAACAAAATTACTACCTCTCTCATAGTTTACAGGGCGTGTGTGTACCCCTAGATCGTCAATTTGACCAACCTAATACAAGTCATATTTTACAAAAAATATATCGACATAAACTACGGAGTTTCTAGTTTCAAAAGGTATATTTTTGTGTTATATAGTTTATATTAGGGTGATAAAATTGGCAAGCTAGGTATACGCGCAGGACTTGTAAACTGAAACGGAGGTAGTACTGAACACGTTTAATTAAAACACGCGGGGCCATTAGTCATAATCACAGGAGGTCATTAGCGAGGGGATTAGCGCCTAAACTAATGACGCCACGTTAGCCGACCGGAGTTAATAGCCGGTGACCTCGATCTATAGAGAAGTCCTCTCGGGACGGTGCTACAGGGGCCGGATGGATGCGCCGCTTGGCCATACGGGCAGCTAGCACTCACGCGCATCCGAAGGGACAAACGAGAGGCTACGGGGTGGACGGAGGTGAGCGGATGGTGGAGCTGAGCGGCGGCGGCGGCGCTCGGGCTGGTATGGGTGTGGGTTTTTGGCCCGAACCAGACAACGCGTTAGCTTTGTAGGGGCTCTAGGATGGCACTGGCGTGACTCGGCAAGCGGGCGAGCTCGAGGTCTATATATGCAACAGCCATGGTGGTGTCGAGCTTCGGATACGGCGGCGAGCTAGATAGAGCATTTGCGGCGAGCTAGGTATAGTTTCTGTGATCGGGATGAAAATATCAAGCACCTCTATTTTGATTGCCCGTTGGCGAGGGTTCTGTGGCGCTCGGTGCAAATTGCCTTTAACATTACTCCTCCGAGTTCGGTCGGGTCGTTATTTGGAACGTGGCTTGTTGGGATATAGTCCGAAACAACTAGAAAAATTCGCGTAGGAGTATGTGCGTTGTTATGGGCAATTTGGAATTGCAGAAATGATTTGGCTTTTAACAGAACATCAACTATCTATTTTTTGCAGGTCTTATTCCGGGCTACTGCGCTAATCCGTATGTGGTCCTTACTCACTCCGATGGAGGCCAGGGAGCGTTTGGTTACTGGATCTCTCCGGTGGGAGATGGTAGCGCGGGATATCTTCAACCGGTTTGGATGTCGGTCATGTAATAGGATAGGCGATTAGTTTACCTATCTATATTTTGCCAGCCGGTTGTGGCTTTTGGGCCTTTTTGGTCTTTGTTTCTGTTGCTCTTTGTGAGCCAGCTTATCATTTTGTTGCAGACTGCAAGACATTGTTGAACTATTTTACTCTATAATAAATGTGGCCGTATGCATCGTTCTGATGCAGAGGCCGGAGAATCCCCCTTTTCGAAAAAAAAGATAGAGCATGTGTGAGAGGCCGAAAGTTGTGGGCTCGGGAACCGCTGGGGACGTGAATCGATGACGGCGATCATCGGTGCCCGAGGTAGAAGACAAAGACGATGGCGGCGATGTGGAGTGCCCCAGCTCGAACCACTCCTCTGAAAGGACGCAGGTGAAGACGGCACATCTCCCCAACACCCTTGCGAGGCTCAGGGAGCATGGTGGCCGTGGGATCGACGAGGGCGCATCGGTGTCAATGCTCGGGGTGTCTCTGGATGATGAGGACGACAAGGAGAAAGGGGAAAAGGAGCTAGGGTTTGGCAGCGGCGTCGGGGGCCTCCTTATCCTCTCCAGGGCTACAGGGACCACGTCATGGCATCCATCGAGCGACAACATCGGGCGCGGGTGCGCGTGCGGTCGACTGCATGATGCGAGGTGGAAGACGATGCGAGACGGGCTGGTCCGTGCACTGTGCATGCAAGGCCCAAGTGCACAGTGGGTCTTTTCTGTTTTTTTAGCACTGTTTTGGGTGGCGTGGGCGGCGCGTCGGGGGCGGCGACGGCGTCGGGGCAGGCGGCGCGACGAGGAGCTCGTGAAGGCGGGTGGGGGCGACGTCGGAGCTCAGGTCAGAGAGGCGAGCACGTCCTGGGTTCGGCGTCTACAATGGGAATGGAGAGGGAAATGTTGAAATTTTGTAAGTTTTTCTTATGAGGCACCTTTAGTCCCGGTTGGAGCCATCAACCGGGACTAAAGGTCAATTTTGGCCAGGCGAAACGGTGGGAAGCCAGGCCTTTAGTCGCGGTTGGTGGCTCCAACTGTGACTAAACTCCTCCCCCTTTAGTCGCAGTTGGAGCCACCAACTGCGACTAAAGGTGGTGTGCTGCCAGGCGAGGGGCACGGTGGATGTTTAGTCCCACCTCGCTTGTTGAGAGGAGCTCGCACCGGTTTATAAGCCCCGCCATGGCTACCGTGTCGAGCTCCTCTCTAAGCAGCCTTGGTTGGTCTCATGTGACATGCAATGTGTTCGCCTCTGCTAGCTCATGTGACGCCCAAGCCCTCCATGTCTATCGAGGTGTTCCGACTCGATGGTCCATGAACCGGGACTAAAGGGGCTCATGGGCCCCCAGCCTGACACCAGCCTACCACCACCCCTTTAGTCCCGATTCGTGTCACGAACTAGTACTAGAGGTTCAACACGAATCGGGACTAACAATTCTCGACACCCTAGCCGTTGGAACCGACACTAATATGGCTCACGTAAAGCCGTTTTTCTACTAGTGGGTCTGGGATGTTGAGGCCGCGGTTGTCGATCAGAGTGCATACCACCTGCCAACTGACCTTACATTTTCCCTTGGTGAGCTCTTCGTCCTGAGCCCAAAGAAAACGACGTCTGATCTTGTCCACTTCAGTGAAGAACTTTCTGGGAACCGTAAGCACATTCAGGGTAAAAGTGTTGAAAATATGCCCTAGAGACAATAATAAATTGATGATTATTTTTTTTATTCATACTAGAATTGTATTGACCGGAAACTTAAATACATGTGTGGATACATAAACAAATATCGTGTCCCTAGTGAGACTGTACTAGACTAGCTCGTTGATGAAAGATGATTAAGGTTTCCTGTGTAGAGCTTGGAGGAGCTCGAGTAGATATTTCCATGATACGTTGTTGAAACCCTTTGCGATATCTAGTTTTAACAACAGCAACGATGTTCTTTCTGTGTAGGGATCTAACCCTGTTTTGGACGTAGAAGAAGCTATTGTGCGTGTACTTCTTGGCAAGGAATGCCGATAGGACTGGCAAGATGACGGTGTCAATGACGCAGGAGAGCTGCATGGAAAGAACCTTGGCCATCAACTTCGCTATCGAGTGGATTAGGACAATTGGTCTAAACTCACTGATTTTGGCTGCACCATCCTTCTTCGGGATCAAGGCCACCAGAGCAACGAAAAGGCTATAGTTAACTCTTCCTGGTCGATCTGACCCTGTTTGTAATTCTGTCATACAGCGAAGGCACCAACTCCTGTATGCGCATACCAGCCAACCATCTGTCCTCCCAAAGTACTCCCTTCGTTCCGAATTACTTGTCACATGTATGGATGTATCTAGATGTATTTTAGTTTTAGATACATCTATTTCAGCGACGAGTAATTTGGAATGGAGGGAGTAGCATTTTGTTCCCGTCACTAATCTCCGATCTCGTGGCCACCTGAAAAAGTGCCTTAGCCTCTTTCGAAACAGCCCAAAAAGTCTCTGCCCATGGTTTGGAATCATCAGTCCTCTGCAGATATAGCCATATCGTCTATGCCACTATACTAAGCTAGCCCTGGTTAGGTATACCAAGCAACTAGCCCATCTTAGCATACACACCACACCCCAAGCCACTGCACAATTCCTTCCTCGGGCCTCCGCCTTGGCACCCCACAAAAATCCACAGAAAATCTTGTTCATTGCCGCCATTTGTCGTCGGGGGAATATCAAGAGCAAGAATCACATGGATCAGAATGGCACATAACACCGGCTTCACTAACATCATCCTGCTACTCTTTGGTAGAGAGGCACTGTGATGCCCCTGTTTATAATCGTGCACTAATTATATACACATCATGCATGATCATGAATGGTGACTCACTTTAATATCACAAAAACAACTCTATGACACAAATTAAACATAAATCTTTATATTACAAGCCTGAGACACGAGGCCCATAATACATTAGTTGGCAAACATCATAAGTCCGGGTGGTCAGATGAAGTTAAATAAGTTTTTCCTTAAGAAGGCTGATCAAAATAACGACAATAGATCAAAAAGGCGCTTGCCTCCTGCTTGATACCTCCGAACTACTCCTTGATGTCGGACTCCACATAGTAAGCACCATCGGGGTAACCCGCATCAGCGGTGTTACCAGCTGTTGCAGCAACCGGGTTGAATGAAAAGAGTAGCAAAGCAACGACGAGTACTTATCCAAAGTACTCGCAAGACTTACATCATATGCATCGGTAACAAACGAGCGGGGCTATATCTTTGGACTGAATTATAGAATGCCAGAATAAAGGGGAAGAAGCTCAACTTAAAGAAGACTAACAACATCCTGCAACAATAAAAGAGAGGAGCGTACATGGTACCAACTTGTACAAACATGTAGCAATAACCTGCCCAGAGATCCTTTCCTCGTCTCCCTGCAGGAAGGCGATCTTTGGGTATTCCTGTTTGTTATATATCTCAGTGTGTTTTATCAAGTATACAGTTTTAGTTGTAAGAGGTCTAGACAGAACTCCAAGTCATCCTGTTACCGTGGACACGACTATTCGAATAGTCTAACTTCTCTGCAGGGGTGCACCACATATAATCCGATACGCTCGATTACCTTTGGCCGAACAAACTTTTCTGGATAATGCCTGGCCTCGGATAATTGACATGCCGAAGTCCTACCTAGGCTCTCCAGGGAGGTCAACATTCCGGTTTACATCCAAAGCGCGAAGGGGTCATCGGGTGATCACCCTAAGCATTCCTACATGTTGCGCGACTGGCCAGGGACCAAAGCCCACACTACTAGGAAAATGCTTATAGGTAGACATTTAGCAGTAGCGCCGGACAAAACCAGCACTACAAGCGCACGTTAGCAGTAGCGCGTGATTTCTCGGCTAGCGCTGCTGTTAATGGGCCTTGCACTCGGCCCCCTGTTGCAGCTTTAGCTATAGCGCTGGGCCTCCTCCCCCACGCTGCTGCTAAGCCCACCTCTGCTTCCTCCCTGCTCCGGCCCCCGCGCGCCCCCTCTCTCACACTCACACACTCACACTCACACACTCACACACTCACACTCACAGACTTGATCCCTCAATCCCCCGCTCCGGCTGCCACCCCCCGTGTCCTACGCCAGCCACCCTCCCCCGCGCGGGCCCTCCTTCCCCGCCGGCCACCCTCCCCCGCGCCGGCCATCCTCCCCCGCCGGCCGCCCTTCCCCGCGCCGGCCATCTTTCCCCGCTCCCATCGCGCCGACCCTCTTCCACCAAGAGGTACTCCTCCCTCCTTCCTCCTCCTCCTCCCTCCCTCCCTAGTTATAATTATTAGAGAGTAGTTATTTTGAATCCTGTATAGTTGAAAAAATGTAGGTTCTTAGAATAATGTAGGTTATGATCGAACCCTAGCTAGGACAGATTAGGTTTTGTGAACCCTAGTTAATTTGTATGAACCCTAGGTTTTTAAATTAGCTAGGTTTTAAAATTAGGACATAAATTTATCTTGATTTTTAATTAGGTGTAGTTAATAGAATTTAGGTGTTTTAGGTGTATTTAACAAAATTCTAGGTGTTTTAGTTGTTTTAGGTGTAGTTAACAAATTCTAGGTAATTGCTGTTATTTTTTTAGTTAAAGCAATTTTTCCTGTTATATGCAAATTTGCAGTGGACATGTCAAATTTTGAACATGTCACGTTTTGGACATGTCATATTTTTCCGAGTGGCCAATGTTTTGCTAGAATGTCAATTCGTTTACGTTATAGCAAATTTCAGGCGCTCGATATGTCCTGCTTTTAGCAAAGGTCATGTCGAATTTTGCTAAGTGTTTATTAATTTTGTTTTCATAATTAAGCATTTGTTCTCGACGTCGACGATGCCTGGCCCGCATCCTCGTCGTCGACTCGGCGGACGAGGCTTGCTTGATTATAGGGGCCATGTCCCGGACTAGGCTCCGCCTAGCTGGTACTGAGAGGTGCTACCTTCCGGGGCGCGCAGCTTGGTGAGGAGGCAGCCCGTCATCGACCCGGAGCTTATTTGGTGGCGGTCGCGTGTGCCAGTGATGGTGGGGAGGGCTTCGTCCACCGCAGAGGTGGTATCTCACCGTGTCAGCGAGGAGGATGAGCACATCCGTCGCTACATGGTTGCGTTGGAGGGCAGGTTCGACAGTACCTGGATGGTTCATCAGGGATCTCACTGGAGCAATGATCCTGTGATGGTTCCTTCTTTTTCGGTGTCCACTGCCCGCGCCGATACCCGTCGTTCGCCAGGGTTCTAGCTGTATTAGTGATGTTATATGTAGGATACTATTCGAGATGTATTAGTGATAATATTCAACGATGTACGGATGCAAGAGATGATTTAGTTTTCTTATTGAATGCATGCTAATTTGAATACTAAGTCGTTTTATGATTTAGTTTTGCTTATTGAATGCATGTTTGTTTCAACTATATGAACATAGAAAATGTCTGATAACGATAGCGAAGGGAATTCGGTATGTGCGAATACTACGAAGACGAGCGCGGCCTGTGCGACAGGCCTCACCTAGTTGGTGGTAGGCGCTTCAGCATCAACCTGGATGAGAACTTTGAAGTGCATAGAGTAAGTCACAACAACAAGTCTTTTTTCGTAATTAAGCATGACTTCTGCTTCTTTTGCTTCAACTTATAATTTAATTTTTTTACTATTCTACTAGCGTATCCTCTGCCATGCAAGAATATATGTCTTGGATAAGATTGGTTTCAGTACTATGGAAACTATGGAGGTAAAAGAGTTAACTTGAGGACCGAGCATGGTTATAGTTTTCACGCAAAATTATACAATACAGACACCTACACCCATTTTGAATGCAAACAATGGAGAGCACTATGCAAGGCTTATGCATTTGAGCCTGATATGCTTATCACCTTTGATATTCGTTCGGAAGATGATATTGAAGATAATATCGACATCTGGGTCGATGTGCAGACGCCTCCAGTTCTACCTTTATGTAAGTTTCTCAACCATATTTATGTCTTGGATATTGTTTATTCAAAAATAGTTGACAACTAATTTCTATTGACAGCTTATTTCCATTCAAGCAAACATGTCTGGCGCTTGGTAGACATGACCTACTACTGTCCCGGGGCTGAACTAAACTGCAAGGAGATAAGTCATTATGTTTCATGTCTTGAGGATCTTCATACTGTCAAGACAAACACTAGTAAAAAAGGGCCTAATGTGAAGCACATTAGTCCTGGTTTGTAACAAAACCGGTACTAATGTGATCATTAGTGCCGGTCCCAACGGCTAGGGGGGCGGAGATCATTAGTACCGGTTCGTGGCGCCCTTTAGTACCGGTTCGCGCCACGAACCGGTACTAAAGTGGTAGTTGCAGGCTGTGGTCAGGCTGGGGGCCCACCAGCACCTTTAGTACTGGTTCGTGCCACAAACCGGTACTAGAGGTTCCTAGTTGACAGCGGTTTTTTAGTCCCACGTCGCTTCGCTAATAGAGTTTTTACCACCTTAAATATATACTTCTCAAACTATCACAACCACTTGGTCTTCATTGAACTCTATGTGTAGAATTTGTGGTCACAATATGAGTCTTCTCCAGTTTCTAAACCGGTGAGGACTCATATTGAAAATTCAGATTATACACAAAAAGATCATTGATGATCAATGTATTTTTGATGTATTTCTCTGTAGCAGTAGCGTGTTTTGGCTGAAAGGCGGTACTGATCAATGTATTTTTATGTATATTTTTTACATGTTTACACAAGAGCCGGTTCGAACGACTATGCATTACTTCTTTATGTTGGATGTTACCAGGTTGGTGCTTTACCTGTGTATATGGGGTATTTATAATGAGTACTGAGTGGTATGAAAAATTAACATGCCTTGTGTTTCAGCTTTCATTTGGTCCGATAAGCTGGCTAATGGTCTCTGACATCATCTGTTACACCGGCTATTCAATATTTTAATAAATTATTACAACTCTGAACTTTTTTTGCGTTTAGATGCACAATTCAAATCCACGTCATCAACTTTCAATCCTTTGTGACATAATTTGCTATTTTTGATGCATTTACTAATTTGCTTTGAGAGCTAAACTACCGTGAACTTGAAAAGCACTACAAAATGAACTCTGAAAAGGTTAAAACTTGGCAAGGTATCATCATTTCACCCGCATAACATGTGTAAAAAAGTAGAGAGGGTTACGGAAAAAACTGGATGCACTTCGTGTACAAACTGGACAAACTCTTTTGAAGTATCAGGGTTTCGGATGAAAACTCATCCGTTACACCAGCTATTTAATATTTTAATAACTTATTATAACTCCGAACTTTTTTTGCGTTCAGATACACAATTCAAATCCACGTCATCAACTTTCAACCCTTTCTAACATAATTTGCTATTTTCGATGCATTTACTGATTTGTTTTGAGAGCTAAGTGACCGTGAACTTGGAAAGCACTACAAAATGAATTCTGAAAAGGTTAAAACTTGGCAAGGTGTCTTCGTTTCACCCGCATAGCATGTGCAAAAAAGTAGAGAGGGTTACGGCAAAAACTGGATGCACTTCATGTACAAACTGGACAATCTCTTTCAAAGTATCAGGGTTTCGGACGAAAACTCATCTGTTACACCGGCTATTCAATATTTTAATAACTTATTACAACTCCGAACTTTTTTTTGCGTTCAGATGCACAATTCAAATCCACATCATCAACTTTCAATCCTTTCTGACATAATTTGCTATTTTTCATGCATTTACTGATTTGTTTTTAGAGCTAAGTCACCGTGAAATTGAAAAGCACTACAAAATGAACTGAAAAATCACTACAAATTTGAATATAATGATAAAACACACTAATATTAAACAAAAAAAAACTCTAAATACAGCAAAAAGCCCATAAGGCCCAGTAGGCTCATAGGGCAGCACGACAAAGTTAGGCCTAGAGGCATGCATTAGATAGGAGCTCGAAGGAGCAGCCGCGGCTGGGTTTATAAACCAGTGCGGCTGTCCTTCGCTCGGCGAGGTGGGACTAAACATTTTGCAGCGTGCAACGGGAGTGCACCCCCTTTAGTACCGGTTCGTGGCTCCAACTGGTACTAAAGGGCGGGTCTTTAGTACCGGGTGGAGCCACGAACCGGTACTAAAGGGGGTCGCTTCCCGCCACTTGGCCTGGCCAAATTTGACATTTCGTACCGGTTCCTGTATCCAACCGGTACTAAAGGCCTCCCCTATATAAGCAGCACTTACGAAAATTTCAGTTATCATCTTCATCTATTCGTCGCGCCCGTCCCCGCGCCGCCCCCATTGTCGTAGTCGCCGCCCCCGCCCGTGCGCCGCCC